>NC_140741.1:12555000-12580000 GCF_050655825.1 Lonchura striata | reverse complement strand
AAAAATGTTAAATATTTACAGAATGTTTTAATGCTAAAAATTAACATAATTTAAACTTTTTTTTTTTTAAGAATGTTGTGTTTGGAAATTAGTCTCTCACAGTTTAATACAATCCAGCATTCATAGTTTTAGCTAGTTTTTAATTTCCAGGAGTTTTAAAAAGTTGAGGCTTGTTTCACCTCATGTGTGTGCATCTCTCACGATTTTTTGCTGCATCCCAGGTGTTGTACAGAGCATCCTGTCTCTTGGGGCCTTTAATCTTGACTGGAAAGTACCAAATATAAGAGAAACAATTTCTCCTTAAGAATCCTCGAACAGATTCCCTCTAGAAACTGGAAATACCTGACTCCAGCCAAATTCTGGCCCAAGAACATTTCCTACTTTACTTAAGGAAACAGGGTGTCCTGGCTTATAAGATAAGCATGTATTCTCTTGCCATCTGTTGGAGGTTGGGCAGTTTTCTTATCTCTTCCAAGAACAATGTCTCCCTCCAGGGAGATATCTTCTGTTAATGGGACATTGAACGAATCACTGCATCACTGGTAAAGTTACATCATCCCATGGTGAGATGCTCCAAGCATCCCTACCTGCATAAAATCAGCATTTTTGGGACACCAGGGCAACCCTTTGCTGGATTCCCAGAGAAGCAGCTTTGTTCTCTGCTGGATTCCCAGAGGAAGACCAGGCCCATCTTCTCTATCACCAGACCTTCAGAGAAAACTCCACCCTTCAGCATCATTTAACTGGACTATTGCCAACACCCTGACTCCTCAGGGTGTCAGGTTTCTGACTCTATCAGTAGTTTTGTTTGTGCTAATTACATTAAAAAAAAATTTATTTAGTTTTTTCCTAGCAAAGAACTGTTATTCCCATTCCTATATCTTTGCCTGAGAGCCTTTTAATTTTGAAATTGTGGTAATTTGGAGGGAGGGGGTTTACCTTTTCCATTTCACAGGTGGCTTTTGCCTTCCTTCACAGACTCCCGTCTTTTCAAACCAAGACACAGGGATTAAACCAAAATAAGCAGGGAACGAGGAGAGACAAGATATCCTACCAAATCATACCAAGAACAAATTATACCTAGAGCAACTTTATGGTAGTGGCATTGCACAGAAGTGCAATTTGTACATTTTTGTACAAATGTGTTACCTTTGTGCGAGTAGCATCTCCTCCAAGGCCACCTTTGGCAGCTGCTTGGTGGCAGCAGCAGCAGCAGCAGCAGAGGCTTATAATTACCAGCTGCAGGTGTAGATGCTTGCTCCCCTTGCCCTGGGGGAGCTGAACCATAGCCATGATTAAAGGTAGTTAGAGATCCCTAATGGCTGCAAACATGCAGAGTTGATAATTGCAACTACTTTTCATTATGCCACGTGGGAGGACAGACCTGCTGCCAGTAATAAACTTTCTTAAGTTTTTTTTTAGCCTTTGCTTTTCGGAATAAAGGTTTATTGCTATTTAATTTTTTAAATTATTATTTATTTTTTTCCCCCCTAATCCTTCTTGACCTTCTTTGGATTTGTGATCGACCCTGTGACAAACACTGCTTGCAGATAGGTAACACCTTTGTATGAAATTGAATGTTTAGATTCACTTCTGTATAGGATGCCAGTATCACAAAGTTATTCTAGGTATAATTTGACTATATCCTGATGTCTTTCCAGACATATATTGATATGTTGATTAATCCCTGTTTCAAAACGGATATTCAAATGGGTATATCAAAATGGATATTTTTATTTAATCCCTGTTTCTTTAAGACAGTAGGAAAAGCTCTTTCAGAATTTGGCTGCAGTCAGATATTTACAGTTTCTAGAGGGAACCTCCTGGAGGACTTTGAAGGAGAAATTGTTTCTTTTATGTTTGGTACTTTCCAGTCGGGATTAAAGGCCCCAAGGATGGGATGCTCTGCACAACATCCAGGATGCAGCAAAAAGGGGACAGATGCACACACATACATGAGGTGAAACAAGTCTCACCTTCTAAAAATCCCTGAAAATTAAAAAAGGATCCAAGAGCAGCTGGAAAAGAAGGATGCTGGGTATAGAGGAAATCTGATCAAGTATGGTGATTTTCTTTAATCCAATCTTCGCCAATTAGATCAATTCTCCATCGCTTTGATGTTATCAAACCTGTGAAACTCTTGCAAATGTTACTTTTCACATGTTAAAGTCAATTATGAGCTCAATGGCCTAAATGAACATATTAATGAAATCCACAATAAGAGCAGGGTTATTTGATTGTACAGCAAATTAGGATGTTCCTGTCCTTAGGCTCTGAGGCTGCCTTCTCTGAAAAAGAAAGATGAGCTAGTTCCATCAAATGCCTATCTATTAATCAATTGTATTCACACACAAACCCCTTTGAAGATAGGGATAAAGGGCAGTAGAAAGACACCCTTCCCCAACTCTACAGCAAATGATTTCTGGCACTATAAACATCACTTATTTTTCCAGAGGACACATCTGTTCTGAAGGTCTTCTGGCACCTACATAATCCTCGTTTATGGCTCTTGCCACAGAAATGGCAGTCTTTAAAACTCATCGAAATTTTTCCTCTCTGCCTCCACAAAAAGTTAAAGGCTAATTAAGGAAATGCAAACAGGAGCTTCTTCTGAGCTTGCAGCATGAGGAACTGAAAAAGTAAACATGCACTTAGTCCCTCTGGCAAAGGAAAAACAAACGAAAAAACATGATAATCTTTTTGGCATTAAAAAAACCCCCATCCTTTCTTCCCTTCTTTATTGTAACACATAACCCCCAAAATCAATAATGCAGAGGCACTGTTAAAAAAAAAAAAAAAAAAAAGCACTACAAGATGCTCCAGTCAAAACATTTCTTAACTGGCTCCAGAGGGGCAGAATCATCCCTCGTCCTTTTCAGCTGGAGCAACTCCGACCAAGAGGTGAGGTTTCATCCATGGTAGTGAAGCAAAGCTGGGAAAAAAGGAGTGGAAAGGGGATTTCAAGGTTGCAACGTCTGTACAGCAAACTCCTTTGAGACAGGCAGAAAGCAATCAGTCAGAAACTTTTGCATGGCTTGTATTTTTGACAGAGTAAAACTGATTTCAATACTGGACTACAGATTTGCTCTGCAAATAATTATTTTATAGAATGCCACTGATTGGGAATTTATTTTTGTAATGATAAATTGCAGGATAATCCTGTATATTTGAGGACAAACCTGTACAACCTGACCCTGGGAGAAGCAGGACCTTTTCCATGGTGTGTTATAAGGGTTTTCCATGAGTTAGGTTTTCATGGGTATTGACTTCTGTGATTTGGGGGAATCCATTTTACCTCCTTGATGGCGATTTCTCTCTCACCTTTCCTCCCTGTTTTGTCTTCTGTTAATTCTTTTTGCCTGAAAAATTTTTAATAGTGATTGGATAGAGTGATTGCACATGTAAATCCATTGCTTCTAGTGAATGTAGAAATATTAAAATACGGGGGGAAAAAACCTAAGCAACTCTACACACTCCTTTATTTTTCTGCAGCTTAGATGATTTGGACAATACAAGACTTTGTTTTTCCACCTGGAAATAAATATAGCACCGGACTGCACAGTCTGAGTTTTTAAATGTGAAAATTATGACCATTACATCTGTGATTTGAAAATGTGTCAGCAGAAAGCAGGAAACTATGTGGATACATTCTGCAGGTTACTGCCTTAGGGTCAATTGAAACAAGCAGATCTATGGGGCACAGCAGTGCAAGGAGCAAGCAATTGCAGGTGCAAATGTGCCTGGGGCTTGTCTAACTACCATTAAAATAAAAAGTTTGATAGCACTAATCATTTCTGTCCCTTTGCATTTTAAACAGCCGCTGGCATTGCCTCAGCATTTTAACTGTGTGCTGGCAGAGTTGTGGGCTGGCTGGGAGAAGACAAAGGGAAGGGTGGTAAAAGGTAGGAAAAAAGCAGAGGGGCAGACCTGCATTTCCAAGAGAAAGGGTCCAAATGAATACCCAGAGGTCAAAACCAGAACAATTATAAGCCTCTGAGTTTGCACCAGTAACAAATACCCAGCTACCAGCACTTTCAATTCTTGTGAATGAAATTTTGAGAGACTGCTGTGCCTATCTGGGCTGAAAGGCTCAAAAACACATCTGAGAAGCCATGAAGTATCTTACTGGGCTATGGGAGAGGAGCAAGGTTGGCTGCAACACTGAATTTTTCCCTTCTCCCCAGCAGCCTGCCCCTCATGTCTGTCTCATGTGGCCACAGAGGCCAAAAATCACAACAGTGGCCAGGTATGTGCCTGCACCAGGGAGTCCCATCCCTTCTTCATCACCTCCACCGATGCCTAAAGTCTGTCCATTGTCTTCTGGGGGTAGAGAACTGATGGCCAAAGGCAGAGGAATTTCCTACAGACAGAAAAAATCTACTACAGCAAAATCTGCCACAGATTGGTTTTTGAAGTCCTTATTTTAACTGACTTGTTCAAAGGGTATGATGTTCTAAGACTGGTAAAAGTAAAATTTCTCATTTTTGTGTTGATTGTACTTAATTTTTGAATGGGAGTTCTTGCTGTGTTCCTTTGCTGCTTGTAGAAATAGATTATTTTGCTATTCACAGGTGTGTGGGGATAGTGATACCTAATGGGCTGAAGTATTTTTGGAGAGCAAGATATGTGAATGCAGGAGAGAAGCCTCCAGAAAGACCATTTTTCAGTGTCTTTAAGTGAGATCAGGGGGCGTGATAGCTTATCAGAGTAAGTTTTCAGCTCTCAAATTCTGCATTCAAATTTTGGCTGAGGTGTTGAGGGAAAGTCAGTATGCCATGGCTTCCAGGCTATTCAGAGACCTTCTGTGACACTCTGAATGCTTTGACTAGCTGAAAAAATTTGCCAGGGCTGTGGCAAAAAAAATTGATATAAAATGGCAGAGGGCTGCCTCCTGCTACCCATTGTTATTCCCAAAGGTAAAATCTTCTTTCTGCTGCTGCCACAAGCAGCACCTCTTTTGATTTTAGTGAGAATTAATCTGATTTTAGTGAGAATCCTTTTATGGGTCTTATGTTTGATCAGAGATGTGTCCAAATCAAGTCTCTGTAATGGAAAGATTTTTTGTCTGTCTGAGTTAGCTAATTAATTGTGAACAATACCAAAGAGAGAGCAAATGTCAGAGTCCTGATTTGCCAGATTGGGGCTTGGGTGAGAATGAGGTGTGGATACGGTAGGAAAAAAATTGAATTTGAACAGGCTTCATTTTTTTCAGGGAGACAGAAGAAGCTGCTTTTCTAGGTGATGCTGTGGGTAATAGTTTTCTACCAGAACTAAATAATCTCTCTGGGCAAGGTAGAGCCAGGTGAAAGAGTACAGGAAAAAGATTTGCTACACTGGTTACTCCTGTTCTCCAACAGAACCAAAACGTGTTTGTTCCCAGTGATCTTTGGCTGCAGTAGGTTGGACACAAAAAAACACACTAAAGATGTGGTTTGGTTTGGTTTGGTTTTCTTCTTGCTAGGGACTATAAGGAAGCACAGCCATAGCAGGGCTAAAGGTACCATCTTTATAAATTACAGCTGCAACATTTTCTTCCTTGTGAATTTAGCCTGAAATATTTGCTCTCTTTCAGGTCTTTCAGATCACATCTCATGCACCTCTGTTTTGTGTAATCAAACAATTAATAATGGCTTGAGAAGTAGGCAGGCATAATTGGCATATGCTTTGCTGAAGAATAGTCGTGAATGTGAAAATAAATTGTAGAGATTATAATTGTTTTCCTCGCCTCATTCTTTCTCATTGTATTAGTCCTTGCAGAAACTCAGGGAAGAATATTCTGGATCAGACCAAAGTTCTTGTCTAGCCAAGTGGCTGTCTCTGTCAGGGGCTATTAAAAGGTAGTTTGGAACTGTGATAAGAAAAAGTAAAGGCAGAGCAATCTTTTTCCCAGCACTTTCCCATCAATTAGAGATTTTAGACAATTCCTAAGCTACAATTTGTATATTTTGCTGTTCTCTTGCTTTGATGTTTCATATGCTCAGCTGGTGCTATTGAAAAATCCCACAATTACTACCCTCACATATCCTGTGAGGTAGAAAAGTGGTGTATTATCTCCACATTATGGATCTTGAACTGAGGAGCTGAAAGACTTGAAATGCCACCATCTAAAAATAGATTAGAGCTGTTACAGTTCATTAGCACAATAAAAACTTTGGACCAAATTGATACCCAGCCTGCCCTTAAAAATCCAACCTCTCTATAAACTCCCTATTACAATACTCCACGACGAGGCAAGGGTGACTGCAACCCTGAAATTTTATGGCACTTCTGTGTTTCTTCTCTTTCTCAGTAAATGCCAGCAAGATGATGATCCTGTGCATTATGGCTTCAGTTACACAGAGCTGCTTCCAGATGACTTTCAAGGCTCCAAGATCAGGATCTTTCAGATTTTTCAGCAGGCCATACAAGACATGACAAAAGTGATTCCCATGTTTTTAGAGGAATTTGAAAGGAAAGGAGAGAAAAAGACTGTTGCAATGTCACTAAAATAAACTGGGATGGGAGGCCAAAGCAGAAATGTTCCTTTCTGCTGCAGTCTTAGTGGTGATATTTTTATCTCTTATGTGGTGATTGAGAGCTGTAGGAACAGATGTGAGTCTGTCATTCTAAATTGAAGGCATTTTTTAGGCATTTATCAGCTTTTTCCTTATTTTTAATTAATATGTACTCATTGTCACAAGGCTACTGCACTCCAGAAAGGCATTGTGTACAAGGAGTACTGAAATGCTCTGCTTTGACTTGAACAAAAAAGCAATCAAAATCCTTTTCTAGCTATTGGTACATTATTATTGTTCACTGCTCATGTGTTTGTTAGCAGTGGGACTTCTGATCTGGACACCTGGATTTTACACTGCAGTTTTGAATAGCCAATAAAGCTGTGTGTTATGTACGTAAAAGTTCTCATAATGTAACTCTGAGAGTTAGGAGGATTGTGTTGGTTTTTCCTTACTCTGTTCATGCAGAAAGCTTGTTCCAGTACTGGCAGTATATTGATTGGATGCCACTGACAGTAGTTTTTTGCTCTTGATGTTAAAAAAAGGCATAAACAAAAGTTATATATTTTGAATAAGGAATAAAAAATACTTACAGATAACACTGGAAAAAACATAAGTTTCCTGGAAGCAGAAAAATGTTAAAAATCTGGCCTTCATTTCCAGATCTGTGTATTCAGATGAAAAAAGTACGTATGAACTACTTTTGTCTTTGGCCTAACAGTTTACTGATAGGGTTTTTTATTTTTTTATTAGGCCCATTATTTCATATATGTGTTTCCTCATGAGCCCTCCATTCTTGGAAAGAACATAAAGAAAAAGAATCTAATTTTATATTGCTGTAGACTGTATGCAAAAAGGCTACTTTTCCACATTGAAGTCTAGAGATTTTTGTGAAAGAAACAAAATTTTGTGTATGACAAACAAGCACAACCTGGATCCCAGCAGGATACAATGACAAATCCATAGGCTGTACTAATGGTGCTGCTTCTTTCTCTTTTCCCTGCCAACTAATTTGCTTGCCTAGTTCATATAAAATGGAAGTTGAAGTTTATGACAAGATTTACATCCTGATATCCTCATCTTAGCATCTATGGAAAGAGAATGTTGGTACAGGGAAACAAATTTCTCATGTTGTTATCTTCTACTTTGGATTAAAACCACCTCTAACTGGTTGGCCTTCCAGTGTGGCTCTTGCTTGTTATTTCTCAGTGGCACAGCCTATCACTTTGCTAAATGTAGATTGCTCTTGGCTAGTTTTTCGAAGTAATTTGACAATGTAGCTTGATTGTGCTTTAACATAATCTAGACATTGCTTCCCTGTAGTGGGACAAAGGGATTGTGAAGACAGAATTTCCTAGCACATTTCCCCTCTCTTACAATACCTATCGTATTTTACTTAACTATAGCAATCTTCCTAGGTTCAAATGCTCTACTTAGTTGTGTTTAGGGTTTACATGAACTGTATGGATTTCATGCATTAGATGAGATCTTGCTTAGAATGCTAATGTCATGTGCTTTACAATAATGCAGTGAAGTCCCAATTTGGTTTTGATTGCAATAAACTGAAGGCAAATGTGTAAACCTTTGCTAATTTAAGTTGATTTTACCTTTATCGTTTTGCATATTACATGATCTAGAGCCACACAAACAAAAGCTTGTTTGGACTTACCATGCTCTCCTTTTCAGAAAACAGAATTCTTTTTAATTAAAAACACTTTAAAAAAATCAGTATGTGTAATTGCTAACACCTGCTATGTGTTACTAACAGATGTTTCTTACTTACCTAAGGGAACTGTTATAATTACACTATACGCTTATTGGAATGGCATTTAACCAAGATAGTTTAGGAACTTTAGGTGGTGACTTTGTGTTCTTTCATTCATCTTTCCTTTAAAAAATGTAAAAAATAGCTGAACAATCAGGCCTCCTCGCTCACCTCCCCAGCTCACATTCACCAAACACAGTTTGGCACGATGGAACTCTGGATGTTCAGCCTCTCCTTGGTAACCCTGAGCATCAAAGAGGAGTTTGGAATTGTTGCTCCAAGCTTTACAGTGCCTGGGGTGGGATGGTTACAAGACATGCCAACAGTGGGGTTTGAGGAAGGCAGACTTACTGACTGACCTGAGCAGCCCACCTAATTTCTCTGTTTCTGTGCTCTTTACTGTGAAATGCTGGTGGTGTGGCCTCCTCTGGATAATCTTTAAGGTTGGAAAAGACCTCTAAGGTCCTTGAGTCAAACCATTAACTCAGCGCTGCCCAGCCCACCACTGAGCCACGTCCTAAACACCATATCCACAAATACCTCCAGGAATGGTGGACAGCTTCTTCCAGTGCTTGACAACCCATTTTTTGGTGGAAGAATGCTTCCAATCCAAACCTCCCCTTGGCCCAGCTTGAGGCCATTTCCTTTTGTCCCATTGCTTGTCACTTGGGAGAAGAGACTGACATCCACGGAGGAGGGAGGCTCAAATCATGAATGTTTTCCCAAGGCTTTGAGATTTTTGGGTTGGATTAGAGGTCAGCAGGACTAGCTCTGGGTGTTGTCCTGTCACCAGGGCCATGCAGTGAAGGCTTTGAGGGGAAGGGAGAGAAAGGCTGCCCCCATGGCTGCCACAGAGCTCTGCATTCACTTCCGACTCAGGTGCCGAGCAAGGCACTCCGTGTTCTCCCTCTGCATCTTCATTTATGAAACTAATCACACAATTACCTGCAGGCATGTGTTAAATATGACACTGGTCTCTGCAAAATAATGGGCCAATTGCAAACAATGAATAAAGAGAGGCAGCTCCATTTATAACCGCTGTTTCAACAGAGCTGTGTTGTAATCAAAGTGATCTGAGGGTGACTCATTAATTAATTGATGTTCTTTTTTATTATGTGCTATTGAGTTAATGAGTAATTTGTGCTAGATAACTCTCTGAACACACTGATTGCGTGAGATATTTTCTGGGGCTTTCATATCAATGACATGCTGAATAGGTGGAAGATGGTATTTGCTTATGTATACTCATTATTAGCAGGTTCAGGATGAATATAAATCAGCAGAAGGGCATTTTAAAAGGTATTAGATACATGCAGCTCTTACTTTAATGCTTTAAACAGATACTCTTCAGCTTTTAATGCCTTAAATAGAATTAAAATCACTTCTTTTATAATACTTCTATCAGCCACAATTGGCAGCTTTTAGAAAGGTGCCTACACAAAGGATTTTTACTGGGAGCATGTTTGTGCTAATGGCCTATTACCTTGTACATATTGTATTTTGGTTTCATTTTCCAAGGTACTGAGCAGTAAACAGGTTTGGACTGCATCATTGGCCTGAAGTAGGAGGAATGTGTTAAGTGAATATGTAATTGGCTTTTTTAAAATCTAAAATGGTATTTAAAGGAATAAAAACACTGCTCTTATATACAGTACACACTTTTCTTTGTATACTTTCACTTGTTAAAGCTTTTGCTTTATTGAAACCACAACATCTCCAATGCCATAGGAGTTTTTTATTCATTGAACAACAAATGGCTAAATTGATAATTTAGTCTGACAACAGCAGCACAGTGGAAGCTTTCAGAAAAATCAGCTAAATGTATAAAATTATACCCAGCAATCACTACAGACCTTCATTTTTGACAAGATTTGTTCTAGGTACAGATGACTGTAAACTACCTACTGCTGAGAAAATTATAAGAAGCTGCTGCATATTACGTTGAAAAAAACCTTTAGAGTACTTTAAAATCTATACAGTCAAAACCTTGCCACAGTCCCTGTTTGTTACTTTTTCTCAGTTTCCCTTCTCACTGACCATTTTTCAATGTATCTTCCCCAAGTCATTTTATGTGTAGGCAATTAGGAACATTTGAGGGATTGCTGGATGATTTTCATCTATTTACATTACGTGAGCAAAAATTTGAACATTTTGGGAGGATAGGAAAAACATGAAAGTGTGCTTTAAAAAAACCACCAAACAACCCAGAAGATAGAAAAACACAATAATGAAATAGATCAACTTTTAGTCCTGGTCACTGTTTCTGCCAAATCCAGGCTGTCTTGATCCATCACCAGTTGTGGCAGATAACAGACACAGCAGAATGCAGTTGTCAGAGAAGCTTTTTACAGTTGAAAAATCAAGGTTTGATAATTTTAAGTTTTTCACATGGCACAAAAACAGCCATCCAAATAGATTGTAGTAGTAGATAAAAAAAAAAAAATATTGATATTATTTTTGTCTGGCTAAACTTCACAATATCTACAGCTAAAGATGGGAGGCACAAGTGGAAGCATTCCTGCCTGGCAAATACACTGAATAAGGGTCACTATCAGAGTGGTTTGCTGGATGCAGACAGCATGTTGACACACACAGTGATGGAGAAGGAGAACCAAGGCAGATAACAAAAAAGCAACCCAAAGGAATGGTCTAGACCTCTGTCAAAATGGTCACTAAAGTGGCCTGGTAGATCATCTCACTCCAGTATTGACTTATGATGATATACTTTACTGGAGTTGTAAATGTTTCCATTAAATATTTCAACTCTCAGCCATTATTTTAACAGCCAGACAAGAAGGAAGTTTGAAATACAGGAAAATGTGTAATTGATCTTTGACCTACAACAAACCTAAATGTATTCTGTATCCTCTACATACAAATTTTAGATATGTATGTGAAGATAGATGAGCATAAAGTGCTCAAAGAAGCGCCACAACATTGTACACTGCAAACATATCCATATTTCTTCATCCTTGCATCAATTAAGATTGATAGAATGGTGAGACAATTTTTTTTGTCTTCCTAGCAGGACCACCTTCCTCTTCCACACTTTTGAGCCTAGGTCACAAAATGAACATATGAGCAATGTAGCATGTAGTAACGAGGCGCTCTTTTCCCATTTCCCTCTCTTCATTTGCTCCATAAAGAGCTGAGCAGTGGCACTTTGTGGGAATGAGAGAATTCCTTGAGCATTTACAGCACTACTAGCGTTTAGTTGCCATCATCTCCAGCCAAGCCTTCCTCAGGCTGAGCTGGTTTTGGTGCTTTCCTGCCTCAGACCTGTGATTACCTCCTGGGAATGCTCTGCTCCTCCCAGGTTATCCTAACGCTGCTCATAACATCCACAAGGCTGCTGGTTTTCTGAAGAGCCAAAAATGCTTTACAAAAGCACTGTATCCATTCGCCCCATTGGACAGATGGGGACAACTGAGGCACAGAGAAGCTGAGTGACATGCCCAAGCTTACAGGGAGTCAAAGGCAGAGCCAAGGAGCTTTCTTTCTTATTTCTGAAGCAGGGATTTCTATCCTTTCTGCAGCCTACTACTGGAAAGCAGAAGAGAGATCTTCCTGATTTCTAATGGAAAGACCCAGGAGGGGCTGGAGGAGAAAATTGAAATTTGGCTCAAAACAAGATAATATGATTCTTCCCTTTCTGTCCATCCTGACCTTCACAGAAAGGACAGCTTGTTTATTGCACTGCAGTAGGTCTGTAAGAACCTAATAGTACCTCTGACACCAACTGCTTCGTTATCCCAAAGACATTAAGGGACTGGGGAAGGGAGTGCAAGAGACACTTGTGCTCAAGGTTAGGAAGGAAGATAGTCCACATAAGAGGGCTAAATTTAATTTGAAAAACTATGTGGAGCTATTTCTTCTAATTAACAAGAACAGCCTGAGGAGTTGTTGCATTTCTTTCTGGTCCTGTATGAGTCAGTCAAGTTTTCTGAGCCATGCTTATTTTCAAAAGGGTTCACAGCCAGGAAAAAAAAAAAAAAACAACAACAAAACACACTGTAACAGCAGTCATTAAAACTAAATATCTATTTCTAAGTCAAGCCACTGTGCAGTGTGCTCTTACCATACACTTAAGGAATTTCCCCACTGCATTACAAAACTTCTTTGACCATCCCCAGCAAAAACATGCTGAAACTGCAACAGGACAGGAGAAGCAGGGAAGGACAGCAGTCAACTTGAACAGAGTCATGGGTTCATACTCGAAACAAAAACAAGAGCTTAGCTTCATAACAACATAGGGTATAGTGGGTTTCTTGTTGGCTTTTCTTCTTCTTCTTCTTAATACTGTTTTGCTGTTTGTGTGTTTTTAACGCAGGTTGTTTTCCCGGTGAGCTAGATTACAGTGGCAAACAGATAAGACATAAATATGCATTGAACAACTTTTTAAACATTCATCCTGCTTTCCTTTGCCAAACACCTGTAAGCTCTGTCAGGGGTGTGAGCACTTAGGGACGTCCTGCTGATGCAATAGCTTCATGGCTTTAAAAGAAGTCCACCTCTCCTAGAAAACGGACTGATTGCCAACAGGAGCTGTCAGCAGAAATTCCACCTCTGTCAAAAGGATTTTAATTGCCAGTATTGATGGGACAAACCCGTAGGATGTTGGCATGGACAGCAAGGTACCTGTGCAGTCGAGTGTGGTTAGCTCTCGCTTGCTATTGCTAAGTTTTGTCCCATCCACATCAGCATTTAAATTACCTTCAGCATTCGCAGAGGTGGGTAATTAGCAACCAGTCACTCTCCCAGTGTCAGCTCAGGGTCGTTTCCTTAGTGTAAATAGACCCTCAGAGGGGGCTGTTTGCAGTGCCTTCTACTTTCACTTTTTTTTTTTTTTTTTTTTTCCAGGGTTTGTTGAGGACGCAGCCCCAGAAAATATATTAGGGTTAAGCCCTGATTAAAAAAAAAAAAAAAAAAAATTAAAAAAAAAAAAAAGGGAAAGAGAGAGAGAGGGAGATGAGGGAGAGAGACCCCTCAAATTTTAAGACTTCTTTAAAATGCATATAAAGAAAAATCTTCTCCCTTGCCTCCCCTCCCTCAAATTAATGATTTGAGAAAAATAACATATATATTTATATATATATATGTATATATATATATATAAAAAATAAGATGCCCAGAGGCACTGGTTTGCATTAGGGCTTAATTTCTCCAGCTAAATTAAAAATCAAATCCAGGCATTTGGAATGCCTAAGGGGCACAAAAGCAGCACCCAAAATCATTAACTTTTGCACCTTTTATAATATAGCTCAAACCAGTCAGATTTACTTTTCAAAATTTTGTAGTAAAATAAAAGTGCTCTTTGAGGAAAATCCATGCAATTAAACAGCAGATGCTTAACCCCTGAAAAATAGAGGCTTATAAGAGAAGTGCTGATAGATCCTTAACCATAGCATCATTAGCAGCAGGTGCTGCTAGTTATTAGTTTTCTTAATAGTTTTAATGTAAACAGTATTCTTAAGCTCTAAGTGTAGCATAATGGTTGGGATTTGCTCTTTAATGCTTTTTACTAGAAAGATACAGCTCATTTAAAATAGCTGGTAGATACAGAAAGCATAAATATACAGTAAGTTTAGACACTGATTGTACTAAATGCAACAATACAAAGAAGCAAACAGGAACACAAATGGTAACACAATAAAACTGTATTACATTTGTGCTTCAAATATTACAATACATTATGTACAATAGTCCAAAATAAACATCTCATGCCAAATGACACAAAAAGAAACAAACAAAAAAAAACCCAAACAAACTGAAAATCCCAAGAGCAAGCAAAAAGAATCCAGCTGTATATACAGTACCTTTTTAATTAACATTCAACTCTGAACTGGAGCAATTTTCACTACATACAGATGCAGTCCGCCTTTTATTTCACGCAACCATTCTGTCTCCCTATATCTATGCTATTCAGTAGGTTCCTGTGTCATTTCTTATATACATGTTGAGCAAAAAAGATAAAAGAACATAGTGCTTTTTATTCTTAATGATGTGGCATCCGATCAGCGAACCTGGGGTGCATAACCTTCTTTCATTAAACCCTCTTCATAATCTGTCTGGCACAGAATCATGTTGTTCTTCAGGAAAAATTTGTCTCCAACACAAAATCTGAAATTAAAATAATAAAGAGAAAAGAAAAAGAGAGTTTGAGGGTAAATGATGGGATATAGGCTTACAGGTGAGGGTTGTAGAATAAGTGTTGGCTGGACAGCACCCACCTGTGTGTGTGAGAAAGCCCAGCAGAGGAATTGCCCTGCTGCCACAATTAATCCTGTGTTTTCAATAAAATCTAGTGCATTCAGGCACTTTTGCTTCCCCAGCCAAAGCCCTCATTCAAAGCCCACCGTGGGCTGTGGGAGTCCTGGATCAGGTCACTGGCACATAGCTAAAAACACAATAAATATCTCAGGCTGCTGAGCTAAGTGAAAAGTAAATGTCCAGCAAACCAGAAGGAAGATAAAGTATAGCAAAGCACCCACAGGAAAGCTTGTCTGAGATATCTTGCATTTGCCTCATGTCCTAGTAAGAATTTTTTGTTTTGTTCCAGTTGGATATTTCACTAGATTTGATTTAAGATGGTGATTCTGAGAACTGCTTCTAGCACACACACGACTTTACACTCACTGTAAAGCATATGTAAACCAGAGACACGCAGGCATGCAGAAAAAAAAAAAGCCTTTTCCCTTTTTTCCTATAGGAGTTGATTACAAATTTAGTTACTCAGCTAACTACTCTCTCTCTCTCATGGTATCAATGCAACTACCTTGTTACAGTATTATGTGCATCAGAATGATCTGTTTGCTGCAAAACACCACTGAGAGATTTCCTTTGCTTTTCTCTGATGAGCAGGACAATCACGAAATGTTGATGCTCCTGGCTGGCTGACTTCAAACTTCCAGTAAAGTAGGATTTCCCAGCTAAAAATATATGCTTGAATTTAAGAGGGTTCTTCCCTGACACACCCTGAAGTCCTTCTTCCCCTTGACAAAGCCATTCTTCTGGAAAGATGCTTGGGGAGAAGTGAATGGGGACAATGCAGAAGAAAGTTTCCCTAGTGACTGCCTTGGCAGGGTTACATGGCTTTGTTTGTAGTGAACTCTCCAGCTATGAAATATATTGGGAGGCACTGCTTGCCTTATTGCAATTAAAATGAAAGAAAGTAACCTAAATGAACCCCCTAACACTGATGTGAATAAATGATACCAGCTTCTACCAGCTAATTATGGATTGCTGCTCTACAATGGATCTCAGTACATGAAGTATTGTTTAATGTGTAACAGATTATAATGTCCTTTTTTTAATATAATTTCCAAATGGTGACATCTTGGACACAATTAGGGTCAGATATAAATGCTTGTGTTGTTTACGGTAGATTTAACAGCAGAGTAACTATGGGAATAGCTGGATATGTATTTAATTGTAACAATTTAACCTTCAAATAGTGGTGCCTGCTGGAGTTGACCCAGTAAAACTCCATAAACGACACAGGTTGACCCACATGACCCTGATCGTGTTCTGTCTTTATCAGATAGTCAATTTCTAATGATGTTCAAGCAGAAATCTTGGTGAATTGTTACAGATTAAATTGTGTATGGAAAGCAGTCCTTTAATGTTTTGTGAAGTTGGAGGTATAAATGAGTAGCAGTTGGACTGATTTACATTTGTGAAGATTGGAATGCTAGACAAACAGTGAACCCATTTATTTTCCAACTGGGTAGCTTTGGAAATTTATCCTTATGCTAGCTAAATAGATAGAGGGAAAATAGTGTAATAAAAAAGTGGATTGAAAAGAATTAGCTTTGCTCTTAAAGGAAAATTGGTTTGTTTATTTGTGGATTTTTTTTTTTCTGTAGGATTACTGCCTGCTGCTGATGATGATTGAAAATAGAGATTATAGGAGGATCCCAAAATCTTTATTTATGGTTAACACTCTTTTGTAAAGGTTCCTATTATTCTTCCCACCCCAATCCTAGTATACTAGGCTATTAACAAGACAAAATGATTTTGAGTAGCTATGTTGAAATGAAGAATTCATACATAAAAGTTGTTCTTTGGTGTTTTTTTCTAGTTTCCATCTTTTGTATTTTTGTCCATTGACAGCAATGCTGAGAAAAATTCTTTTGTGCACCTTACAAGATTAGGTGAAAGAGTTGTAACTAGTGCCAACATGAAATGCTTGTTTTTCCCAAAGAAGTCTTATTTAAAATCAACCAAAACCAAAGAAAATCCGCCAGTGCATCAGTGGGAGATGAAACCACCTCTACACCCAGCAGAAAACACAAAGTCTGAACCAAGAACATTGCTCAGCTGTGTGTATTCCTTTTGTTCCAGGGTAAGACAGATCTTAGCAAACTAAATTTTTTAAAGCATTTAGTAGACAAAAAAACACACTGCTGAAGAGCAATTCGCTTGCATGGCAATACTTAACACGTGTGGCTCCATGCAACATCATTTGCAGCAAAGTCCTGGCTAGAGGATTTTATTTCTCAGCCCTCAGAGGAGCGAAGCAGTTTGAATTAAACTGCATGGGCTACACGGGAGTATCAGGATGCCTTTCCCAATAAAAAGTGTCAATGCCTTTTGCTTTAGCAATGTTGATATGTGGAGCCAGAAGTGCTCTACCTGTGCCTGCATGGCATGGGACAGCTTTATGCATCAGTGGCTTCAAACACACACACAGTTCCACAGATCCCTTGTGTTCCCAGTGTGCAGCTGTCCTGGGGAGAGGCTGCTAGTGGCCTGTCCCTTTGATAACCTGTTGGGGTTGGGGTTTGCCTGCATGGGAAGGCATCCTCTGGACGGTCCCCTGTGCCCTGGGGGAAACCTGGTGCTCCTGATGCTTAGGGTGCAAATTCTGAATCAGTTTTCATATCACGCAAGCTTGGTGACAAGCATATTTGGCTTGTGTCGGCCCCTGGGAGTTAAATGTGTGAATTGTGCACTCATTAAGTGTCAAAGAGGTAACCACAAGGTGAAAAACCTATAATCCTGGCATGCTGGCTCCCAGGTACAATGGGACAGATGAAGTATGAGGAATTTTGGCCATTCACACTTTCAACCTTATTTGACTCTCAAAACCAGATTTAGCCTCTCCTGAAGTGAAAGATCTGTAACCACTACACATTGGGTTTGCACACGGCAAAATTTAAACCTGGCTCAGCTTTAAAATGGGAGGGTAAATTGAAGCTTAGCCTCCCACTTTTTTTATGGAATTGGCATAGGATGTAAATCAGGGCACAATTTGGGCACACATATTAAACGGAGTCGAGGAGCATATTAAGATGCCACTGTGTTAGGAGTGTATAATTAGGCAAGATTATTACTCTTCTAGCAGGCAGATGGTAGTCTTCAGCCTTCCCTAAAACCCTCACCCAATTTTTTTAATAGGCATGCAAGATGAACAGGAAAGAATATACAATAGGCTGCATTATCATGCCAGATTGGACTGAGCACCATAAATTCATAATAGTACTTTTGACACGACTGTGACATTAGTAGAATGACCATTATAATTAACCTACATTCTAGAACCCCTGTCATATTTTACACTGGCAAAAAGAAGGCCATTTATATTACAAAATGACCTCTGTTATCACCTTGTTTGGAAGGGAAGGTGTGCCTAGACTAATCACAAGAAGAATAAAACTTCTATTTTGAGAAGTAGCTCTTTCGTTGTTAAGTACAGATATCTAAGGAGATCTCACTGCTGTCTGTCATCTTTTCTGAATCACAGGACGTGTCAAGGTACTGAAGACTACTTAAGAAAGCAAGAGAAATATTGCTGTGGAGGAAGATGGCTTCGTGTGTGCCTCCTCTGGTAAAGCCAGGTCTTTGTGGCTCTAGAAAGAAACAAAATCTGGAAACATTTATTTGATTTCCTGAGGATTGAGACAGTTCAGACTTACCACACCCACACCCTTCCCCTCTGCTTATTGCAATCAATGACTTGGGCTCTGCTTATCCCCTTTCCTCTGTTTTTAAATGTTGAGCTTCCAATGCAACTCACATCAACGTTCATCTATGTGCATCACTAAGAGAACAAAGCCACTCTTTACACCACAGTTCATCAGTCCACACCTGTGCTTTATTAAGTCTGGGCTTCTGTCAAAATGTCCATTTCAAAGGTTGGAAAGTGGGAGCTGTGCCTGAAGTTGTACATTTTCACCAGAATACACAGACACAGAATCCCAGTTCAGCTTCAAATGGCAAACCTCACCTTGGTGTGCTTTTCATGTAGTGTTTTATAAAAAGCAGGTGTGGACAATATGTTAATTTGTATTCTAAATTTTGAGACATACAATAAAGATAAGCAGTACTCAGGCCTGCAGAATTTATAAAATGACCACTCATGCAAAAATCTAATATTGGTGTTTGAAATAAGGATGTCCCTGGCATTGTATTCCCTCTCCCCTGCTTGACAGAGAACAAAGGCAGCATTGTGAGGGCATTTTACAGTTTATACTGGAGGTAAGTGTTTACAGCTACATCAGGACAGCAATTTCAATGAGTATGTAACCATTTTTAGTCCAGTTTCTATTAAAATAAAGGCAATTTCAGATAGAAGGGTAGAACGGACTATTTAAACACCTCTCAGTGATAGCAGATGGGGGTTTTAAGCCATACTCTGAGCTGACTTCAAACGGCAGGGAGAAAATATCACAGGAGCTGGGAACAAGGCGCTAAAGATGCCGGCAGAGTGAGAGGAAGGACACACAGACTCGGGGAAGTGGGAAAGCCGAAGGCAGGTTGACATCATCGCTGTAGTCAAAAGTGTCAAAAGTGCCAAAGACACAGCTGAGCCCACTTGCAAGATTTTCCACTCCATTTTGTTAGTCACACACATGCAGCCTGACAAAGTGTGAAAGGCAGTGTCTGTTTACAAGTTTATTTTTCCAGTGGTTTCCTTCCCCCCCCCCCCCCCCTTTAAATTTTCTGCAGAAATTAGGTATATTGAGGTTATTGTTAACATGGGGTGAAGGGCTTCTGAGGAGAAGTAAAATGTGTTTACAGAGAAGAAAGGGGCACACTCTCACACCATTAAGCTCACTGTCACTAAGCTCTGCAGGTACTTAGGCGATGGAAAAACTTCAAATTAGGAGTAAGCTGGACAGAGACATGAGAGATAAGAGGATGCTAAAACCTTTAGGCTAGGAGCAGAGCTTAATATTAAAAAAAATTGCTACAGCTTTAAGCATCAGTATCAAGAAAAATGTGGGGGAAATATCTCACAAACTGTCTGGCTGGAGCAATTAGATCCTGGAGCTGAATAGCTTTATGAAAGGGAAAATAGGAGACAGTGCCTATTTGGCACCAGGGGACCAGGCTTAGTGGCTCAGGAGCTCTCTTTCAGGCCTGTGTCCACAGTCTGTCTTCCTGGAGTACAGTGTGTGAGACAATGCCTTTTTCTTCTCACTCTGAAAAAGTCACATTCAGGAGGCCAATAAAGGCACTGGCATGTTTGAACAAAAGTCCCCTTAAGTGAAGGGAGCCTAATTACCATCCACACCGTGGCTTGCACTGGATGGTGAGTTGTAGGTACTCAAAAATAATAAAACAAGCAGTGAGGTTGTCCATAAAAACAGAAAAATCACTGAATTGTGACAAAGAGCATTAGGCAAAGAAGGGCAGCCATCTCTCTGGGCTCAGCTGTTTAAAGGGTAGGAATATGAGAGTCGTGCAATAGCAAGACCAAAGGATGGGCTGCCCCAAGGAGCAGTGAGATGTGTACTAATATAAATATTACCTGGCTTGAAAAGCAGAAGGAGATGGAAGGAGCAAGGGCCCAGAACATCAGAAAAAAATTCAGTGTTGGCAAAGACAAAGTAGTGCAATCTGAAGAAACAATTCTGTGTTCTCATGAACATTGCATGCATTCTGTTAGGAAAAAACCTGAATGGTCAATGGTAACTGAAAGTGAAACACAGAATCAGAGAGCATTACATACTCTGCAAAACTACTGTAGAGAAGGACCCAAAGGTTTTAAATTTAATGGGGGAAGAAAATGTGAAACTGGGGAATAAGGCTAAACAAGTCCTGCAATAGCTGGTGGGCCTTGACACACTCATTGGTGATTTTTTGATATATTTGATCTGTTTGTGAATAAAAATGTTCTCTTCAATAAATAAATTACATATTGGTGGAATTAGAGGCAGGAGTGAAAGGAAAAAGCAAATCTAAAGCCCCTCAATAACATTATTTTGTATACAAAGGAACAGCAGAAACTTAAAACAATTAAACTGCAAACTTATAAACACATCCTCATTCAGAATCTGCTGTATGGTTTTGATTAGCTTGAGCAGAGGAAGAAAAAATGATCTTAAAGGACAACAGAAATTATTAATGAAATGGTAATGACAAGATTTTTCTGTCACAAAAAGAGAACAAAAAAGGTTTCATAGTAGATCTGAAAAATGCCCAAGCTGCTGATGGGCCAGGTGCCTAACAATGTGGAGGTTTATTGTTATTCAAGTAACAAAAACCAGAAGATTTGAAGCTATTATTGAGAGACTGTAGTCAATAGGATGCTTTGCCATAGGAACCACAGAAGAGCTATGTTGGAGCATCTATGAAATAGGATTTTTTGTAAAAAACAACAAAATTAATTCTTCAGAGGGCCACTAGTCCCAAATTGTGAGGAAGAAAGGAACCCTACAAGCAGTCTGCTTTATTAGGCTCCATGAGAGCTATTGCAATAGAATCAGAATTAGGGTCACTTTTTGAGAATTTCTGAAATTCTTTGAAACTCCTGGAACCACTCCCTGTTTTCACTAGATGAACTAGACTGTATTTCAGGAAAATTCATTCTTTTGTTCTCAGCCTAAGACACCTGTAAGACTATTTCAGCAACCCTTTACCCAAAATACATGCAAAGTAAAAATCAAATAAAAGATTAAATTGAAGTCTGAGGAATAAAAAGGCTGAGAATTATTAAATAACCCAGTTAAGCTCCATTTCAGAAGCATCTAACCACTTTTCCAGGGGGATCAGCGGCCCCAGGGAACACCACGATGTGTGTTAGCTGCAAAGTGAAATTGCACATTAGTTTGCAGTTGTAACAGTAAAAGAGGAATATTAAAAATATTCATAAGAGCTGGGTTTTCTTTTTTTTTTTTTTTTTTTTCTGCTGGGTGTGGGGGGAGAGAATAAAAAGAAAGTTCACTTCCTCAGATCCAAGAGTGTTAACTATGATGAAAATTTTTTGCACTCCGGCTAACAAACATTGTCTGCTTTGCTTGACTGATGAAGATTAGCTGACTTCTTACATTAAAGGAGTTTGTCTTGTATGGGCTGAAGTGACAAGACAATAACTAAGTGCTAATTGTGCATAACCAACACTAAAGATATGCAGCCCCATTATGGCATGTAATAAATGAAGTGAACAACAGAAATATATTAGGGGCTTTAATAATGATACAAGAACTGTGGTTTGGAAAAAACCAGGATGTGAAGGGTTTAGGAAACGAAATCCAGGACACTCTGTGTGTGCCTCTTAAATGGGTACTGTGGGAGCCTCTGCATGCCTTGCTCAGCTTCTCAGTTCTGTGGCAAGACAAAATTGATATAGGACTTTAAATAGCATTAGAACCTATAATTACTTTGCATTATTATATAGTTTAAGCAGTGGTTATTACTTGCCTGGTATTTTAATTTCCCATGCAACATGATGAAAAAGGTCAATTTGGCTTTTTTTAAAGAGCGTAATTGTAGTGTGCTACACTTATTAGCAGCTGTACATTTTATGGTTCTTTAGGGATGTTTGATTTTTAAATGACTACAATGTTAAAAAATAATACATTGTAGGACAAAGTGAGTTAGGAAAGCTTATTTAGAGCTGTGTCTAGCTTTGTCATGTTAGACTATAATCTTCCTAATTTTTCATTGCTTCCCTAAAAATGTATATCTTGAGTTTCTTCCCAAAGGAAGAAATGAAAGATAATATGAATGCTATAAAACGCTAAATAGGACCATGTAATAGCTGAAAACTAACTGAAAATAATGGAGACATTAAGGAGTGGACATAATTGGCTCTCTCACTTCCTAGACCTCATAGAGGTCCCTGGCAAAGCTGCTATCATTCCTGGTGGAGTCAGAAATGGGGCTCCCGGTGAAATCTCCAGCTACACTCGGAGAGTAGCTGGTATAAACTTGGCTCTATTCACCTCTGAGGAAATCAGATGTTACAATTTACCATTTTTGACATTCGCTCTCCAACTGCGCCATATGGGTGATGCTTCAGAACAGGGTGTCAGGTTTGGATCCTTGGGATTTTTATAATCTATGGTTTGGATATGGAAATAAAAATAGGACTGTAAGAGGTCCAATGCTGCTACAGAGGAAATGGTGGGAACAACACCTTTTAAATTTAAATTATTACAGTTCTGGCAACAGGAAGAAACAATGTGTACTTTAAAAGAAATACATGAGATAAAAATGAAGAATTAAAGTGAAATTAATGCAATAATGACAAATGGTACTGTTATGCTCTTCTGCAGAAAAGGATCTCAAAGACCTTTATAAATATTAATTAATTAAACCTGACAGACAGCCCTTTGAAGGAGAGGAAGTAACATTATTCTTTTTTATTGATGCGGGATTAGAGACAAAAAAAGTTTTCTGGCCAAGGTCATGAAAGATGTTCTATATGAGTCCCAGGAATAGCATCCAGGTCTTGCCAGGTGTTTCCTCTTTGGAATGTATGCCCATACCAGTGACGAGCTAGCAGTTAGCATATGGAGCAGACCCAAGAAATTCTCTTACCTCTGATTACAAAGCTGACATGCAAAACAGTCCAGGTGATAAACATTGTCCTTCGCTCTCATCACCATCTCAAAAGCAGGTATGAGCTTACTGCAGGCAGCACAGTTTCCTGTAACGCCAAATAACCTGGAGATGCAGAAAGAAATAGATTTCTGATTCACTATATTTTAAATTTTTCTAAAAATTTATTATTTCTTTCCCCCCACAGTCTGGTCTTTGGCTGACTTCCCAGCACACCTCCCTTTGGAAAGGCTGGCCTTTGGTGCTTCAACTCTGCCCAATTTGCAGCACAAAGACATAGCCTTGCTGAAGAGAGCTTTATGACAGACTAATATTGCACCTATTGTGATGTTATTTTTTCCTGCAGGTTATACTGACCTTTCTTGATAAAAGAAACATCTTGTTAAACTAAACAAAGAAACAGTAAACACATTAGGGACGTTACATAACTGTGCAGGCAGAGGTCAAACTGTTTGCATTAAGTGGGAAGAGTCTTCTTCTTAGATCCTGCCATGCACGAGAGAGCCACATAACCTTGGCTTTTGGTGCTGCTTATTACTAAAACACACTTTAGCTAGAAAAGAAATAACACTTGTAAAAGCCAACATTCTTCGCATTTTTGACATCTAGTGCTAAAAGCTTTACCACTATTATTAAAAGAACATTTTATGAACAAGTCATTTAAATCGTCAGAAAGCATTAGCGGTTCATGCACCTTACAACCCTATACCGTAGTTATTGCTATGATTATGTTATTCAGGTAGCACATTAAAGTAAATGAGGCTGTAAACTATATATAGTCACATCAGGAGTAGAAGTATAAAATACTGTAAGAACAATATGGAATGCTGGTTTTGCCAGACATCTATATAATTTTCTTTTTAAATTCTCTCTGCTGAAGATTTTTCAATACTTTTCAAGTGGGTGTATTACACACACACAAAAACAACACACCAAAAAAAATCCCAACATACGTACACATCCTTTTGTGACACAGAAGGATTATAATGAACAAGAAAAAACATGTTAGCTCTATGTGGCAGCAATATTTGAAACTAAGTTTATTTAAACGACTTAATAGTTGTGATGGATTATTAAAAGTAATGCTCTGCTTGTGCATAGCAGTTAATGCTGTTTTTAACTATGAAGCACACCGGATGAAAACGCCACATCTGCCACTTTTCTTTTTTTCCTCAACATCAGGCTGACAGCAGAAAAATATAATGGCTCTCAAGGGAAACACCAAATTAAAAGCAGTTCTAAACTAATGAATTCAAAGGTGCTCTGTAGAAAATTCAGTTTGGTAACATAAAAATGAACACAGTTTTTTAATCACATCCCTCCATTTTACTGAATTTCATGGGTTGCCAACAATCCCACTTAATTCTAAATCCTTTTACCTTCTGCTTCTACTTAAGGTGTGCTGCCTACAAGAATCTGTGCCTGTTTAATTTAGCAGTTGTGACCCTTTTCCTCCTGTCTGAGACGCTGGAGATCACTTGGAGAAATGCTGGGACAAAGCCATCCTCATGGGCTCCTGTTAGAATGACTCAAGTCAACTTCTATTTTTGTGAGGTCCGATTACTAAAATCATAGGTTATTCAGGCAGATTAGAAATACTCCTTTTGTGAAACACTCTCTTCCAGTTCTATCTCCACCACACACGGGTTTCACTGAGGTTGTCTAAATCCCTGACTTTGATTCCTTGTCTGCAAGAAGGACACAAGGCTCAGTTGCCCTCCAGAGCTGTGGGCTGGCTTAGTGTTGGAGGTGATTATACCACAGCTCTGGCTCTGTTTTTCCTGCACATCTGTGTAGAAGATGATGCAGTTTAGCTGTGTGAGGGAAGCAGATCAGGCTGCAGAGGGGCTGTAGGTGCACAGTGCTGGTATTCCATGTGGTTGTGCTAAAGAGAAAGTCAGGCTTTAAGGCTTGAACACAACAGCAACATTTAAACACAAAGATGAGAGAG
>NC_140741.1:12510000-12552500 GCF_050655825.1 Lonchura striata | reverse complement strand
ATTGGTTTGCTACCAACAGTACTCTTTCTCCTATTATAATGTTGTGTTGCTTTTTGCATGATTTGGATAAGATGCCTGGGTTCCCAGTAGGAGGACAAAATATCCATTTTCACAATGGAAAATGAAGGGGGAAATAAACCATCGTAAGATAGAGGAATGACAAAGCAGACATTAAATGGAATTTCTCCCATGGCCCAGTAATTACAGATAGTTTCACATGGTTTCAAACTATTTTTTCTCCTCATTCTCACTACAGGGTTAACTAGGTTCATTAGGGAAACAATATATATTTGGGATCTGAGTTCTAAACCTGCCTTCACCACTAACTGAGTGGGTGACCCTGGCAACTCACTTACTTTTGGTCTCAATTTATTCGTTACAAGGAGGTGAGACCTAATCTTCACATTGTAATATCGCTGCTAGATACTGTTCCTATAAAAAATTGAAATGCTGCTTTCAAACCTCAGTTTCACAGTGCATGAGGGATCAAAATACTACACAGGCATGATTTTAAATGTAATCAGACATTTACTGAAATAGACAATCAGCTTTTTTTTTCCCTTAGTAGGTTTGTGTATTATTCAGGATTTCAATTCAAGCTGTATGCACTGAAGGACAGAATTTGGCCCTTAGCAAATACATCAAACAACATAAGATACTATTTGGAGAAGCATAAAACCACATAAAAAAATCTAACAGTTAATGAGAGAGACAAAAAAATTATCTAAGGATCTAGATTACAAAGCATATTGAAAACCATAGTTTTGAGAACACGTAAATTTTACATGTTGAGAATTATTTAGATTATTAGATGGAGATTTCTTAGGCATTTAGAAGTGACTTTGGAACACAAGTACTCCTGGCTTTAAATAGCCTATATTTTCTTTCTTCCCACAACGTATTTTTGAAAATCCTCCCTGTCAAATTGTAGAGAAAAGGAAGCAGGTAAATTTGTCCCACATGCATTTTCATGAATGCCCGGAAAACTTATTTCACTCCCACCCATCCTCCCTTCCCCGGAACAGTTTTCAAAATGCTCATCGAAAATTAAACGTGCTTCCAGCCAAGGGGAGAGGAGAAGCTGCCCCACTTTGCCCGCTGAAGTTAAACCACACAAGAAACAAGAGCAAAGGGGTCCCATTAACCCTGTCCATCCACAGCCCTCCTGGCTGCACCCACTGGTATCCAGCAAAAGAGTTTTGGTGGCTGTGCTTGAATTAACTCTGGTTCAATAATCAGAGGCTACATAGCAAAAAAGAAAAAAGGTGGGGAACAAGCTGACCACAGGAGAAAATGGCCACTTTTGAAACAGTCCTGGATTCTGACCTCTATCCTCAGAGGTGCTTGTACATGTTTCTCTAAGCCCTTTTATTTTAAAATCTTTTATTGACAAAACTGGGGTGTTGAAAGAGGGAATTACTACTAAGTTGTAGAACAGCATGCTCAACAAATCAAAGCCAAGCTAGATTTCCAACACTTCCCAGATGCAGGTGATGTGGTGGACAAATTGCCCCGAGAACTCGGCTGTCTGGGCACTGAAGTATTTCAGGAAGTGTAAAATTGCAAGTGTCATAACAAAGAAGCAGTCAGATAACATGGTTTAGATGCCTATCCAGATTAAGTTAAAATCTTGTTCCAAAATTCAGATACTGCAAAAAAGGTGAAGAGTGAGAAAAGTCAAACAAAACAGCCCAGTTGGTTTAAGCGTGTTAAGAAAGGCATTCCCACACAATTGCTGAAGCATGCATAAATGTCTGCTAAAATCAAAGGCTGATTCAGTGCTTGCCTTGTTTGGCAATGCTGTGAAAATAGGGTTAGTTTTGCCAAACTAGAGCTGAGAAACCCTTTCACCTCAGTCCCCTTCATTTTCTTTTGAAAGCAAACTCAGGGACTGAAGGATTATCTTGATGTTGGAAGTACTCTGATACTCCCAGCCTTGTTTGTGAGGATGCCCAGAATGTGCCACCTGGAAACATGTCTTTTAATCAAGTCACAAATTAGTTTCATTTTAAATTTTCCTCAACCACTCTGATTGCCTTTGATGAGGGCAAGCTGTGGTGCTTCTCTAAGGTCTGCTCTGCTAAAAATTTGTGTTGGTGGCAGGATCTCAGGCAGACTAAAATGTGCCAGCAGGGCATGGCTGCAGCCTCAGAGCACAGTGACACTCTGCTGTGTGTCAGTGTTTGGCTTTCCCCTTTTGCTCTCCTGCATGTGTAAATCCCATCTGGCCCCATCAGGTCACAAGTGATGTTTGGCACTTGTGTGTCAGCAGCTTGCCCTGCACAGTGAAGGCAGGAGGTGCAAATCTCTCCCAGGTGAAGCTGCTACTTCTCAAACCCTTCTAGTCTATACAACTGTTGTACAAGAAAGTCATTGTATGCAAACTGATGTCCAACAATTAATGCAGAGGGGGGTTTTTTGCCTTTCTGTACTCTACATACTTTTTGCCTTTATGTACTGCTTTCATCACTGTGGGTTGTAATTTAATGTAGATTTCCAGTTCGTTCCATCTGCTTACACTAAACTATTTGCTGAACTCTGTCCTGCATCTGCTGATATTCATGAAACCAAACCTTTTTTTTTTTTTTTAACTCTGCAGACTGCATGAAAGAATTCTTTATGCAAAGTTAATGTGGATGAATTCCATTTTCAAACACCTCCAAACCAGACATTCAAAACAAAATATAGATTTACTTCTATATCCTTTCGTAATTAGATTATATGTGTCCTGTGAAACAATCTAAGCTTTCATTTCAAGGAAGTATTACCAGCCTTAATTTTGCTTGGAAAAATCTGAAGCATGACCAGACATTACTGATGTAATAAGACTTTTCTAAAGCTCTGGTTTGAAAAAGCTCTGGGAGGTGGGAATTTTGTTGTTCGGTCAATGGAGTGTTAACTCCAAAGCCTAAATCACATAACTTAAAAAAATCCTTGTTCATCTTAGGAGCAAATATAGCTACATCGTTTATGTCACAGTCTGCTACCCTGTCCCTTCAGTCATGCAGTCAGATCATCAAACTTTCAGTTTAAAGCTAAAATGCAACTTTAAGGAGTATTCTGGGCAAATTTACTGTCTGCTTTTAATCAAGTCACAAATTTGTTTCATTTTAAATTTTCTTTAACCACTCTGATTTACTCAAATGAAAAGCAGGGATGATTGTGCACGGTGCACAATGATCTATGCCTGATATTGTGGAAATAAATTCAAGTTAAAAATGACCTCCCGATGCACTCAGGGCTCTGTTTTGCACCACCACTCATGCATCGTGACATTCTTAAACTTCTACCAGTAAAGTCAACATCAATATTACATCCATTTCTACAAAGCAACCATATAAACTTCATCTTTCTACACATGCTTTACTTTAAATCATGCATATAAATCCATCTACACGCACAGGCTGAGTCCAAAAATTTGCAGATACTCAGCTGACGTATTTTCATTGTCAAACTCAGGCAACTTAAAGCCAAATTTAATGCTCCAACTCACATAAGAGTAAGACTGCAATATCCCAAGCTGGCTCCCAGTCTGGGGTAGGTCTAACTGGCTCAGACAAAGTGCTGTGGCCATGTAGTGCTCTGCTGGGAGGCTCATGGCCCAGCTAAGGAGGCACTTGCTATTTAGGTGTCTCTACACTGTTCCCAGACTTGGAAGCTTGTTTACAGCTTTGTCCTACATCCTGCACCATGTGGATGGCACTCAGGCTTGGGCTTGTGGCTTTCAGTTGTGACAAAGCAGTGCTGAGCTCTGTCTGCCTCCTGCCCTCCTTTCCTCTCGCCTGATCTCAAAGATGGCTCAGAAGACTTTGGCAGGAATGGGATGGAGGACAGGGACTCTCAGGGAGGATGACCTTCACCATGCTCATGCTCTCACAAGCCACGTGGGTGCTGCTCCATGCAGCAGGCACCAGTCCTTCTGCTAGCACCCCATGGTGCAGGTGACTTGCAGTCCCTCCCAGGAGCAAGCCAGTGTCCCCTGCAGCAGGGATGGGATGAATTTGTCACTTGCAACTTCCACATTGCTGCAGAGGAAGCAGAACCCACGGAGGTGCTACTAAGGTGCACTTCAAACTCATCCACCCACAAAGAGAAGAAGAGATCTTAGGAAGAAAAGAACCTAAATGAGCAGTGGCCAAGCTTCTATCATTTTGCAACACCTCTATTGTTTCTCCACTGACTAAGGAGAAAAGGTCTAAGTGGTGCATATGGAGTTTGCCCCTGGAGATGGGGGAAGGGAAGGAAATTAAGGTACAAATATATAATTAGCTGCCTAATGGGAGGGACATAAAACATAGACATTTTTCATTCTGCCCCAGAGGTGACTGAGAATGTAGAATCTCTGGGTAAGAAATCAATGCACAGACTGTCAGGTAAATACATATTGAAATATAAGTGGGGGGTAAGTTAATAGTTCTGTGAGGTCATATAATAAAGTCTATAGTTCTTTCATCAGCACTGTGAACAATGCAGTTACTGTGTTCCTCCCCTGGTGTAATAGCAAAGACGGTTGCTAGACTCTGAAAATAAATTATGCCATGCTTTATTAAATGGTAAACAGCTGTTCCAGCCACAATACAGCACATGCTAATTGAAGAATGCCTTAAGCAGTCCTATAATAAAAAGCTTTTAGGAGTTGGAGAGGAAAAAAAAAAAAAGCCAGCATCATGACAGGCTTACTATCATGGGTTCCCTTAGTTAAAATTCAACATATGGGTTATTCAAGGTGAGAAGTATATTCTGGGAGAAGATCTACAGTAATGAACATTTAAGAATCATTAGCAGGCTCTTTCATGCCATGATGCTGTAGGCAAAGATGTGCTTAGGTAGGAAATACAGCCACAAGGTTCACATCGTGTTTCCATGTCTTGTTTTGCTAAGAGATATGTATCCAGGAATACAACAAACATGCCAGGAGAATTGCACTTTCTCAGGTGGTGATCCCCAGCCCAGAAACCTCACTGCTCATGGGAATCACCCTGGAAACCTGGGCAGAGAATGAGAGCTATGGCACGAGCTGTAAAAGAGCACACGGACAAAAGAGAGAGGATGGCACAGAGCATGGTGAGCCCCAAAGTAGCCACATTTCCTGAGCAGGTGTGTCACTGTCCCTTGGTAGAGCTCTGGCCCTTCATGCCAGCCTGGTTCTGCCAAGATGAGTGCCCAGCAGTTACCAAAGGGGCTACTAGGAATGCCAAGGTACAGTAATTTTTTATTTTTTTTTTAATTTAGAGGTCTCTGCTGATCCCTGCAGTACCTTTCTAAGCAGCCTTGTGCAAATATCCCCACTTTACACCTCAATTTTCCTATCTTTACCTTGCATTAAAAGAACTGGAAGCTTGGTGTGCAAAAGTCCCTTAAGAGTCCTGAATGATAGGTACTATGAAAAATATAAATGTATTTATAGCAGCTACTAACTCCATAAGCATTTGCCCAGGAATGGCATTCAGATATATGGCACTCAGACTAGCAGACACTTGCTTTCAGGGAAATTGCCCATGGAGCTAAACTAGGTGTGTGTGCTTGTGCATGTGTGTAAGTGTGTGTGCAAAACAAAACCAGCAAAAACAGTTTCACTGGAGAGAATAAAAAGGGAAAGAATCACCTTTTCCCCGCTACACAACACAATAATTCCTCATCCTGTCTTGGGGATTTCTCCTTTCTGAAAAAAAAACACTGCAAAAGATGAGTGCTGTATGGTGAGTGGGATGATTTTTCTTTTCCCTTTTTTTAAATGTTTGCAATAAGGAAAGTGCTCAGAAATGAGGAATAAAGGACATGCGTCAATCCATTAGATGGCATGCAAATATTTCATTCTGCTCATACAAATCCTATGATGCGCTTGCAAATTCTTGCAACAAAGCACTGGTTTAATGGAACTGCTCTTCCTATAGAAATGGAAACAGGTAAAGTTTTCCTTCATTGGACTGTGTGAGCATTTCCTTTATAAATAAAAGCTGCAGTATCCAAGGTATTTCCTTTGTTGTGTCACCTTTAGGGCTTACTATTTGAAGTATTCCATTGAAATGGCTACGCTCTGTGCAGTGTTCAGAATTTTAAGTAAAACCTTAAACAGTTACAAATCAAAGCATCAGGGTACTTTGAAGAAGCACATACACTATATACATTGCATTCTGCATGCATATGCATTGCTGGTATCTATATATCATCAACACATTCACAAAAAAAATTACAGCTTTGGGGAAAAATATTTCAAGCAAAGTATAAACATTAAAAAATATAATTTTCAAAACTCAGATTTCAGCATCTTTAAGGCTTGTTCAAATGTATGCTTTCAAAATATGTCAGATTCTAAGAGCAATCACCATGACATTTTTCTGACATTAACCCAGATGTTTTGATAAATGTTGCACTACAATAAGAAGATATATTAATTAAATAATTATAAAGAATTATTTTTTCCCTCATGTATTCATTAAATATTTTAGGTTTCAAGGTATCGATATTTTCACCTGCATCTGGCTTTATAGCTTCTTCCTTACTCTGTGATTTTTGTTCCTCTTCTAAAAAGAATGCTCGAGGAAATTCCGTGCTGTCTGACTCAAATTTATAATTAATGTAGCAGAAAATTATATTTCTAATTAAATAAAACTGAGCATGAATTGAGGCAAATGCTTGAAGCATTATAAACAGTACAAACTTGGGAGAGGAACAAAATCGCAAACAATGAGCAGGTAATGTAACTGCATATATTAGAAACATCTCAATTATTACATCCACAAAGGCAGAACCTAAAAAGCTGCATTTCATAAGAAGGTGTCATGTTGACATATATTGCTCATTAAAAAGAGTGCCGTTTGTATATGGGTTACTGTTCTTCATATGCATGAATACTGGTAACATTTTGTGGGAAAGGAAAGCCCTTGAGATTTTGTGTAGTTTGAATATTTAATGTAACAATAGTTTGCTCCCTAATAAAGAAAGGGAAGAAATTTGGGAGACGAGGACATAAATTTGCCTATTTATTATGTTGCTCTGACTGCAGCTGGGTATCGGCACCCCCTGTACACCTCTCCGGATCTGCCGTTAAAACTGGTGACTGCTCATAACCAAAACCACAGAGACTACAGACGAGATGCTCCCCCACATTCCCTTTTTAGGCAGAAAATAGCAGGCAGTGTCTATAATATTTGTATATTATATATGTGTGTGTGTGTGTGTGTACTAACCTACTAGTTATCTCTGCTTACAGCAAACTGTCAGCTGTCAAGGCGATAAGGAGGGCAGTTTAAAGAAGATACCGAAGCCTTAAGCTTCTTAATGTGCCACGAATCAATCCCATGAAAGCAAACAACTTGAGGAAGGGTTATATGTCTTTAGGAAATCTCTCGGCTCTCCTTGCCTTGGCTGGAGCCGGAGCTGGCGCTGGAGTTGTCTCACCCTAATGACCCCTGAAGCGGCCCGGAGGGACTGTGGAACAAGGCCGTTCCAGGAGGCAGCTCGGTAATTGAGGAGTTGATGGGGGGGAGAGGGACCCCGCTCTAGCACGTTAAGTGTCCAAATCAAGCATGACCAGACTGACGTCGCCAAATCGCCGTCTGGAGGCCGCTCTACGCCGGGAGCGCCAGGGCTCGTCACACCTGATGGGGCCCTGCTCCCTCTCCATCAAGTGGTGTTAGGGAAAGGATGTGTTACAGGGTGGGAGCCCACGCCCCGGGTGGGTAATTGCTGCTCCCCAGCTTTCCTCCTCCTTTCCAAACGTGCCCTGCCTTGCCACAGGCAGGAGCTGGCAGCTCCCATCTCTCAGCCCACCTTCATCTCCCCTCCAAAAATCAGGCGGGTTCTCGCAGTTCAAGGGGAGCAATTAGAGGAATTAATTCCTTCTTCTGGGCTGAACGGGCATGTGCAAAATGCCCTGGAAAGGAGGGTGTTTGGGGGCTACTGCCTTTGCTCAAAGACACCCAAAAAGGGGGAGTTTTGGTGACGCTCTGGGCTCCAGCCTTTAACTCCCAGCTGCCCTGCAGGACTGGAAAGTTTTCCTTGGAGAGAAGCAGAGACTGCAGCGGGCGGATTCAGAGCACAAAGGGCTGTAAAATGGTGAACTCTTGGGCCTTTCAATTGTGCAGGGAATGCCTAACTGTCTTCCACACTCCTGAAAATCCCCCTCATCAGCAGTTTGATCAAGGTGACAGAGACAGTCTGGGATTTAATCCCATCTAGGATTAAAACTCAACAGTTCCTGCCCCACGGTCCTCAGCATGCATCTACTTTAAAAGAGAGAAGTTCTTATTTTTCCATACTGTCAGGAGATGCGGCCACAATGTGGTCAAGGTTGTCCTGTCAATTTATCTGTTATTTATGTAGAGCAGGGGCCTCTTGAGCTGCACTGAGGTAAAATTTAAGCTGAGGAGGAAATAATAGCAGGATGGGAGTTGTCAGCGGCTGAAATTCAGTGGAGACACTCACAGGCAAACATTGAGGGGGATATTATAAAGGCTTGAGTAAATCTTTCCTAAACAGCATACATTGTTATATGATGATATGAAAGCAGGCTCTATAGGACTATCAAATCCAGACTTTATTTCTCTGCTTATTCAGATCTAAAGAAGGACTGCACAAAGTCAGGGCATAGCAAGATATGATTTAGAGGAAAAAATATTGGAGAGAGACTGCAAAGGCATTATATGGAGAGTATTTCCATATTTACTTTGAAAATTCTTGGGAAACCTGAGCTAGCTTTTGTTTTTTTCAGGAATAAAAAGCTAACAGGTAAAGCAAACCCTCATCAGACACAACATGTCAACTACTCTACATAAGTCCCTTTTCCCCCTGAAACTTAGGGAACCTTCTGTGAGAAATATCTCTCTGTGGCTTTAATATGGATTTTTTGGATAGAAATATGGAAAGAGAATAGTGGAGGAAAAATCTCAAAAGCATCAGCAAAAATCATTACATGAGAAATAGCATCTAGCTGTAGATCACATATACTGTATGTATTGTACTAAATGCTTCCTTTCATGTAATTTGGAATGGGGGTCACCAAATTACATCTCAGACATGACAACAGATAACTACAGAGATCAGGATGAAATCTTCCTCCCCCTGCAATATCCCTTATCCCAGAAAATCTTGACTTACTTGGCAAAAGTTGTCTCACCCTGTTCCCCCACCCTCCCTCCGAAACCAGTTCCTCTGCTCCTACTGCCAGACACCAGACACGACAGATTAGAACACGATGGCAGAGCCAGAATTCCTGGGCATCACTCTGGAGAAGGGGAAACGGGCATTTTGTTTGGTTTCTACTGCTGCTCTGACTCTGAACCCCTGCAGATGAGCTGATATTGCAGCTTATCCCTTGCCTGCCTGTTGCAGCAGTAAGCAGCAGGCACTGCTGCGAGCACAGACAGGCTGCAGCCATGGGGAGCGATAAGAGAGCAGAAAGTGTCAACCCAGCAATCCCCTTCCACTGAGGTGTTGGAGCAGGTAAATACATCCTGCTCTGGACTCTCTCTATGCTATCCCAGGGCTGCCTTGCTCTAGGGCTGGTGCAGGCTGCTGTAGTCAAGGAGGTGCAATACTGAGACAGTTTGAGGGGCAGAGAAGAGGCAGGTGGAATTGTATTTAATGTTCTCTGCCCAACACTGCAGCCCCTTGGCCCTCCCTGAGTTGCACTGAACCCGTGGCTATGCATCTTCACGTGTGTGTATCTCCATGTGTGTTTCTGGAAGGAAATACCTCTGTCATGGAAGCAGTAGGAAAAGGTTGTTTTTAAAAATGTGCTGCTTAAACATATGCAAGTGAGCAATGTGGGAGAAAGCACCCTTAGGAAGAGAGGCATGGATGGCTCTAGACATTTTCATGCCCTTCTTCTTGAGGTCACCTTGAGTTTGTGACTGTATCTCCCCGTCCTTTGCTCCACCCTGCCACAGGTGCAGCAAAACCCAGTCAGATCTGTCCTGGCACCTGTACCAGCAGCTGTTGCTCCATAAAGCATCTGAAAAATATTCCACAGACACACATTCCCATGTGTGCCACCCACCCATAACCTTAGAGGGGTCTGGCAGCACTGAAGGAGTATTCTCTATTTTCCTACACTTTTTTTGGAGGCCTTTGTGTCAGTGTAGATGCTGTCCAACCAAAAAGGTGCTCCCGCTGCTCCAAGCCATTGCTGGTGACTTGACTGAAGCACAGTTAAGCAGAGGATAACATTTTCAGGATACCTGCTCCAGTACTGTAAACTTCAAGTTCCAAAATACACTCACTAGAGGAATAGGAAGTAGTGAAAATCGCAGAGGTGCCTTAATCTTTTCCATCTTGTTTCTGCCAGCAACATATAAGCTATTAGATAAAATGCTAACTTGGATTGCAGATCTTTTATTTATTCCTCCCTACAATTGTTCAGTTCTTTGTTTCTACCTCATTCTTCTCTCCTTTTTACTGCTATTTCTTTTATTGCTACCTTTCTCTACTATTCAGGCTTTTTTTTTTTTGTTTGTTTTAGCCAGGTCCATCCCTGTGCATATTTACTCACTCTCACTTAACACATTTTACTTTTGTGCAGACCCTGACCCAGTTCACCATTCCACCCAGGTTTCAAGCCTCATCTTCCACTGGAGTGCATTTTCCTTTTAGCTCTAGTTAGATTTGAGGAACAAAACTTTTTCTAAATTGTAGTGAGGGGCTTCCAATATTTCCAGTCTGATAGTTACCAACATTTCTGAGGATTTACAGAGGTATTTGGCAGTCACCATAACAAATTTAGGACATGGTCAGCTGATACATGGTCTACTCTGCCTTTCCTATCACCTGTGAAGTTAGGTGGGAAGCTTTCTTAGGGGAGTTGGAGCTGTGTGATATTTAAGGTGTCATCCAACCAGAATTATTCTATGACTCTATGACTCCATGATTCTTGGAAGCTCAAGAGGTGAGTTTGAAGTCTATACTAAGGATGATGAATGATGATAGATGGAGCAACAGAGGAATCTTTCCCTTTCTATATCCAGCGTCTGGTTGTAAGAGCTGTAAGGGAGGGGATTGGGGGGGGGGGGGCTTTAGAAAGGATCCTGCCAAAATCTTATTTATTAATGCAGTGAGAATGGTTATAAGGGATATCCCTGTTCAAAATTTACTGTTGTAATTGGCTACTCTACTGGACCCACTGTAATCATACTTCAGGCAGCACACAACCGACTAGAAAAGGCTTGAGCTGCAGCAGTCCTCAGCCCTGCACAGCACAGTCATTCCTAATTTCTTGAATGAAAAATTGTCCTATAAATTGATATTAGGAGATTTGGGGTGGAACTCGGGATTTTGAGAAACAGGCAGACAAAATTCTCAGTGGTTACTCATGTCCAAATTCTTTGGAAATCTAGCCTCGAGCTCTTCATTTTGATGTGGTTCATATTAGCATGAGAGGGCAACTTGAGATGATTTTAATTTAAAAAAAAAAAAGAAAATTATCCTCTTTACAGACATGCACGTAAAGGGGGAAATAATAAGGCCAAAGCCCTTCATGCTACATTTTAATTGAAGCTGGAGAAGTATTAATCAGAGGGCAGGGAGACATTTCAGAACAATCAGTTACACATCAGATGCGAAGCACACCCTGCCTGGCAGGACAGAGGGAGAGCCTTGCAAACAAGCACTGTGGCAGTAGACCACATAAACCTGGTCTGCCCTGCTAGACCCAGCCTTTCCCTCACAAAGTCCAGCTCAATGCAGCCACTGCTCAGCAGGGATTTTTTCACCTGCTGCCCATACAAGCAAAAGGCATCTTTTTTCTCTAACTCTTCCCAAAAGTTCTATTAAGGGATTTCCCCACTGTTCATTTGCAAGTATTAAATTGACCTGAAATTATTGATGGATTATTCATACAGATAATGGCCACTAATTCTGCCATGTGCTCCTTATGTACCTGCTAGCAAACCCACAGGGGTTTGAGGTGCTATTTCTGACTGAGCTGACCAAAACCCTGCTATTCTAAAAAAGAGTAATACTTTACAAACTGTGCTTGTACAAATATGGGTTTTCCACTCATGCTAGATGGTTTTATTGTACTGATACAGTATATTCCTATTAGGAGTATTTTGCCAATATTGAATGTCAATATTTCTAGAAGGGCAAGTTTTCATAGTGTTGAATATTCCTTAGTTCTATAAAAAAAAGATTGCAGATTTCAGAGGGATGAATCATATCCACACCAATTTCCTGGATTGGACCATGTGTTACCACAATGTAAGAGTCTGCCTGGGAAAAAAAAAAAAAAACAAACTTATGTGCAAATGGAACAAATGTCTGATACTAGGGAGAAGTGCTTTATCCTAATGAAAAAACCTGCTTGTTAACTAGACTTTGCTTAGCATTTTTATTTTTATTTAGAGTGTTCCCATAGGCCTATTAAATTCCCCTACTCTTAAAACTAATTAAAGGGTATTTTAATTATCCAAGATATCTCAATTCATAGATTATAAAATGTAGAAAGAAAAAAAACCATAGTCTGGACTAATAGTGTGCAGCATATTGCAGTTAGAGCTATTTCCCCTGGACCATTGCTTTATAATTCCATAGTCTTCCATATTTTCTATTTATTTCCAAAAATAATGCTTCTTTTCAGCTCATTTTGATTCCATACTCTTTTCCAACAAAAAGGTTTTGTTTGTCATCAAAAGTTATTTTGTTTTTTTGCAAAGTCACGGCATCTCTGAGCAGACCTGAAATTCCAGAATCAGTGAATACTTCAGGAAGTACAGGACAGAAATTCACATTTGCACCTGTGTTTGTTTCAACGGTGCAAATGGCTGGTATATAATCACTGAATATTTGTAAACAGCCACACTAAAATGCTTGCTGGCACAGATATTAGCTGAAATTAAATATTGCATGCTATCCTTGGAATGACAGCTTTTTCCTACCAATAACTCAGCCCATAAATGGAAAACTATATACACCATTATCAGATCATCTCAATTAGGGAAAAAAAAGGTTCAACAAAATTCTATGTTCAAAAGAACTCTCTTGAAAATTTTGTGATCTCACATTTAATCAATTATTTGTTTGCAGAAAAGGAACCACAACATTTCTAATTTTCCTGTCAAATTCATCATCTACTGTGAAAAAAGAAAAAGAGGAAGGAGAATCACAGATCAAACCTATGATTGTTGAACTAATTGCTTTAATAGAAGCTGATCAAACAGCTGAAAAGGAGGAAAAAATCCCAAACAGTTTTTATTCCTTGGGTGATTTATTTCCATGCTCCCCCAGCATCTACAACTCCATTTAGTTTCAGTGAGAAAGTTAAGCAAAACTCACTCCTTGTGCCCAGCATCTACCCCTGAACTAATTCTTTTAGGCAGGCTTAGGAAGGGGAGGAAAGCCAGCTTCCAGAACAGATGGGGTAATGGTGACACCTTTCAATCCCTCACTTGCAGTGCCAAACAAACAGACACAAGTCAAATATTCTGTGGGCCCTTCCTTTTGTAACCACGAGCCTTGTGCAGGGCTCCTACACTAAAGGGGCTCCATGGAGGCATTTCCTGGTGAGCCACAGGCACAGCAGTGATGGAGAAACCATCCTCATCACCTCATCCTCCACACAAGGACTAGGTGTGTGTAGAACAGATTCACAGTAAGAGCTCCCTGCTCCACCAGGGAAGAAGCTTTGTGTTTCTGTATTATATCACTGCACTGTAAGCATTTCTGCAAAAAGTTGTATAAATTTTTAAACAAGCAAATACTCTTATTGTGCTCAGTAGGTTCACTTGTGTTAGGAAGATTTGCAGGACTGGCACCAAACGGGCAATAGTCATTATCCTCTTTCTCTCTTTTTTTTTTTTTTTTTTTTTTTTTTTTTTTTTTTTTTTGTGAATGCACATCAGATGTATCACCTTCTGCTAGTTCTCCTCTTGTAATTATAACCACGGGTCTTCTCTAGTGCTTTGTCTGGCATGACAAAATCTTCTATCAGAAGCAGCCATGCAGCTTTCTGCAATTCCTGCACTATTTCAGACCCAACCATCCCTTCCTCTGTCTCTTGCAGAGGCACGAGGAGGGCCCCACTGTTGTGGTTTGATATGGAAAAAGAATTTTTCTGGAAGGAAGAAGTTAATTTGGATATTAACTAATTGAAGGTAGATATGCTTTTGAGAATACAGAGGGGTTAAAAGTAGAATTTAAGGAGAACTTGCCTTTTTTGGTTTTTGGTTTTGGTTTTGGTCAGTGTATAGTGTTGTGCTTGGGACTGTGGTCCCAAAAAATGAAAAACTAAACTGTTGTTTTCTCCCCTCTTGGCAGGGCATCCTTGAAAGGAAAAAAATCCTAAAAGCAGTCTGTCCATCCATGCATTGGTGGTGAGAGCACTGTGCATAGAAAGGAGAGGGTCACTATGGCAAACTTTTTTCTCTGGGCGGTGCCGTGTGTGACATAAAAACACAGGATGTGGAGCTGTGTTTTCTTAGGAGGTCTGTGGCACAGGAAAGACTCCTGTCTCCCTCGATGGGCTGAATGTTGATTGTCTAGAAGGTAGAAACCTAATTAGGGTCCAGATTGTGTCCCACTGTAGTTTGTTAGAGTTGGGTGGTGAGAGGAGAAATGTTTTGCAAGGTTTTCATTTTGATCTTTGTATACTTTTTTTTCCCCTTTTTCCTTTTTTTTTCTTTTATAATAGTAGCTTAATAAAGTTTTTTCCTATTATTAAGCTTGGGCCTGCTTTGCTCTATTCTCGATTCCACTTCACAGCATTCAAGGGAGAGATTGCATTTTTATGGGGACGCTGGCATTGTGCCAGTGTCAAACCATGACACCCACACAGGTCTCAGCAACAGCACCATTGCTGAGAATTTGAAATCAGATAAACACTGGTGAAAGCAGCAAAACTAGGGAAAGCATAAGGGAGTGATGAAAAGTAAAGAATTGTTCTGATCAAGGTGGTGAGCACTGCCCACAGTGCACTAACACTTCAATCATACATAAATTACAAGGAGGTTTCTACAGCTATTTTACATGGTGGGGTTTTCCAACCTCTGTGGTTTCACCCTCCCAGCAGCTTCTTGGTGTATGGAAATTAAAGGTATAGAAATATGTCCAGAATTTATGTTCACCTGTTCTCAGCTGCTGGTTCCATGTGCACGTCCAATTCCACACTGAATGCATTTATAACCCTTTTCCCCCCACTCTCAGTATTTTTTGGGGTCGTTTCTCATCACTCACTGGTGACCTTTCCCCATGGTGGAGTGGTTCAACAGCTGGCCAGATATGAGACAGCTGGAAAGGTTAATTGCTCTTGTTTTGAGTTTTGATCCAAATGAAAAAAAAAAAAAAAAAAGGTATATTGTGTTTATACTTGAATTATTATTTCATCTACAGTAATCCCTACTATAAAAGGAAGCTCTCCATAAAGGAATTATTCAGCAAAAAATGTTTGTATATATGTATGAAATAAAAGGTTTTTATAAAAAATACAGAAATTCTGTTTGCACAGTGTGTGAGACAGAATAAAAAAACAACCCTACAGTTAAAAATTATATTGAAATATTGAAAAATTTTAATGCAGAGTGGAACACCCACACATTGCAGAATTCAAACCTACAAGTAAAATTGACTACAAAACGAAAATTGGCTTTGTTGGCTTTTATTGCCCTAATCTCTGAGAAATGTGAAAGGCAAACAAAGAGAAAAAAGTATGAATAGCAAAAGAAAATGGATTTCAGACCAATGTTTGTAATAAATAAATAATTTACAACAGAAATATTTCTTTAGAGCATTCAGTAGAACTTAAATTTGACAGCACCTCTTTCAAACTCAGTTGAAATCTTGTGTAAAATAAATATTTTTCTTCAACAATAATCAATTAACTTGATGGTTTAACAACTGTTTAGGACTTGGTACCACAAAAATATGAGTGATGACATCACTTAACACAATTTTATATGCAGAACCACCTCCAGGCTCATACTTCAGAAATTCAGAAATCTTCAAAGGACCTCTTCTAGATGTGCTTTAAAAGGCACACACAGACTTGCAATATTTTCATGGCAGGAGGATTAACAATTAATTAATACAAATAATGTTATGTCATTGGCAATCTTCAGGAATATAAGTATATTATTAGAGAATTATTTTAAGGCTTTTTGTTTGTTAGATTTTTTTGTACACAGGTGAATATATTAATCTTACCATCAGCATGGCAAAGTGTTCTTTTAGGAGCTGAAATAAGGCTGTTACAAGGGGGAAAGGGAATAAGTGTGGAACAAAAACAGAAATAAATTTAAACCTCGTATGACATTGATGGAGGAAAAAAACCTTCCTGTATTGTTATGTTTATTTATTTTTTGTGACTTTCTTATATCTGATGACCAAATGTAATTAATGAAAAATGCAGTTTGTTGCCGGGTGATATCAGAGAATTTTAAAAAAAGAAGCATCTGAATAAATGTTCATATTAAAAAAATTACTTAATGTACAGTTCTATTGCTCTTTCACTTAAACCTTTCAATTCCTTTCATCTCTGGGGAAGATTTTGCGTTGATGAACACAAAAATGGCATGCCATTCTGTGGAAAAAAAACAAAACAACCTGTTGTGGAGCTTCCAAGCTCTGAGGGCTCAGACACTTGCATTTTACACTTTGCTGGACCTATCAGAAAACAGAAATAACTCTGTTTATCTTCTGCACAAGGGATGTACAGTTAGTGTTTGAGAAGTTAAGACTTCACCAAGTTGTATTTTGCTAAATAATTGCAGAAGGCATACAAAAACCAAATGGCTTGTTGGTACCCCACAGACTTTTACATATCACAAACTAGCAATTAGAAATTTGCAATGAAGAACTGGGAAGGGGCAAATAAATTATAGATTCTAATTAGGTACCAGTAAGTTGACCAGTATTAACTTAAAGACAGCATCTGGTGATTTAACTGTGCAAGGTTAGCCACAACAGAGCATTTGTTCACAATGAACTGCTAATCTTGCTCTGCTTCTAAAACCAAAGGCAAATATGGACAAACTGATTCAAATTAACCTCACTACTTATTTTATGAAAGGCACTGGGTTTGCCTTGCATCCAAAAGCAACAATTGGTTATGCACTGTGGTGCTACAATGCTCCGCAGCAGAACTGGTTAAAAATCTGAAGTATTCCTAAACTGCTTCACTTAAACATTTCTGCAATAAAATCTTATTGAACTGTTGCTTTTATTAATTTTTCACACACCAGACACCAAGTGAATGCAAGTTGATTTTTTTTCTTTTCTCCCTTCTATGCTTTTTTTTTTTTTTAACTTTACCTACTACTAGCAAATAAACTATCCCTCGTTTTTAATAAAACCACGGCCTTGAGTTTTGGCCCCTTAATAGTAGTCTACATGGTCGACTACCCTTGGTGTTAAATTTTCTTAAATTGTATTTCTGTCAGTATATCATTTTTTTAAGCAATGGACCCTATAATAGCAAGCTCTGTTCTGTCAGGAGTACATTTTAACAGCGTGACACAAGTATTTTTCACTACAGGAGACAAACAATGATATGTATTACATGCAGTAAACATTGCCTTTGGTACATGGGGTTCTCTTAGCATTCATCTGTCTAAAATTTCATTGTGTCCTGCACAGGGAAAAAAAAAACCCTGCCTCTCATTATCTATTGCCGAGGGCTGTAGGTTTGTAAAGTGCCAACAATGCATTGTCACATTTCTCACAAAACAAGGGCTTGATTGAATATTACAAGAGCTGTAGAGACCAAGCAAGGTGGATTAGGGGATATTTTAATAGTGAAAACAAAATAACAAACCTTTCACTGAGCTGCTTAACTAACAGTATTGTAATCAATTTTCTATTTTTTCCTTAAAACAGGCCCCCTTTCCCCAAAACAAGTAGGGACAAGAATTTCATAAAATAAAGACATTTTGTGCTTAATGGCATCCTGGCAAGAGGAGAGGAAAAATGGCAATTTTTCTGTGGGAAATACACCCAACCCTGTGATTTTACAGAACAAGGATTGTGATAGCACTAGTTCTGAAATTCATAGTAAATTTTCATAGGGGCTGCAGTTCAATAGTTAATCAGATTGTTATACTCCCAGTTACTTGGGAAAACAACTTTCTCAGTGCTCATGCAGATGAAATGCCCTCTAGGTACAAGGGACCACCCCTAAGAATCTTTTCCCCAGCATCTTTGTCACACTTCAGGTGGCTGTACATGACCTCACGTGAGCCATGTGCAGCAGGGTCAACCCCTCTTTTTGTGCATCAGGTAGGCTGGGAGTGGATTTAAAAATGGCTCAACACTGGCACAATTCTCTGATTCCAAAAACCAGCAGGACTGTGGAGCACTTTGAGAGGATGACTTACCTGCAGCACCTTAAACTGCAAGCACCATAAATGGGCCATGTGTGGAGAATTATTCAGGAGAATAAAATCAAACAAAGTATACAAAATTACTCGGATGAAAAACCAACACATTATTCACTTGTTAATTGATCCTTAAAAGAAATAAGACTTTCCCCCTTCCTTTTGGAGGTAGAATCATCATGGTCAGAGAAAGAAAACAAGTAGGATTGATTTAATTTTTTAGAGAGTCTGAGTAAATTCAATCCACCACAAGACCATTTTCTGTCATAAGCAAATCACTCCCCAGCTCTCAGTTGTCTCTATTTTAACAACCAGAACAGGATATTTTCCATCTCCAAGGGAACGGACAACTTGGGCAAAAATCTGGCAGTCCCAGGTTCAAATGTATGGCAGAACTTCCTCCCTCAAAATCAGGAAAGGTTTTTAGTGCCAGGGAAAGGGATTATCACCAGCACTGATTGAGAGTAAGCTGAAAACACCTTGGTCAGATCTTGTGGGCCCAAAGCAGAGAGGTCTGCAGCACACGCCAAAGCAGCAGCCTCTATTCAGAGGATAAGGTTAAAACAAACAGCGTGTGGAGCTGGGGAGGGAGAGAGGGAAAAGGGGAAGCAAATGTCTTTTTAAAAGGTGACAAGACTTCTTAAAAGGCTGTTATGGAAATTACCAGGGATTTCTTCTTCCTCAGAATATTTTAAATTAAATCCCTGGCATACAAAACGTCCAGTGGATCGATCAAGGAGAGGCAGATACACAACTCTTTATCCCAGGCACATAGTTCATTTTGCATCTGATAACTGTTGGCTGTTGTCAGTGCTGTTTAATGGCGGGGGGTGGGGGGGGGGGTTTAAAGCAAGAGAAATTTACAGCTGTTTCACAGAGACAGAGAAGAGATCATTTGCTCTACATAGCCTTCAAAAAAAGAAATATAGAGAGGAGCTGGCATTGGTAAATGCTGAGTTTCCTTGCCAAAGCCTGTAGCCTTATGAGATTCTCTATGCATCTCCTCAGCCGAGCTGAAGAAGGTTTGGCTGGAACAAAATTGCTTCTCACCAGCAACATCTGCTACGAGATCTGGAGATCTCTGTCATAATAAAGCCTGTTTTCAGATTCCTGCCCTCCTGTAGGTGCTGAGTGCCAGATGAAGGGGCTGGAACAGGATAAATGGACTCTGCAGGCCCTACATCCAACTGAGAAGGAATTGCCGTAAGAATGGGGAAATGCAACCATAACCTCCCATCCAAGGGCCCTTGCGACAAGCTCTGCTTTGGCAGAACCAAAGGACGGTTCACAGCAGATGTTCTGGAGAGACTTGGCAACATTATGCTGAGCTCCTTTGGCAGTGCAGGTCTGTAAGTGTACAAAAATAGCTTCAAGATTCTTAGGTTGAAATTGCAGCACTGGGTCCAAAATTCCTGGGTTTTTTGTTAAGGAAACTTCCCTGTCCAATCACACAGGAGCCACTCTGGCAGTCACACTGCTGAGCTGCAACTAAAGCTCATTTGGGGCAGCCTCAGTGACCTGAGACAGGTTCCTATGTTGTTCCCCACACACTCCACACTCATAAGCTAGACCAGGTTTCCCATAGCAGAATCCTGGGTGTCTGGATCCATGAAGAAATTAATTCAGGGTGCAGTAGCACAAATATTTTGAGCTGGTGCCTCCAAGGAGGGACCCCTAACTAAAGAACCCCTGGGCTTTTGTCCCCTCACAGCCCAAGCTCAATGTTCTCTGGTGTCTTTCTGCTGAGCCATCAGCTCCTGCCTTTCTCTGAGTGCACACAGGTCCCTGTTATGCAAAGCAGAGCTACCTGCACAGGCTGTGCTCTTCCACACATTTAACTCTTTCCTAATTAGTACGTCTCCAGTAGGACTTGTCTGAGGAGGTTCCCACCAGCACTTTCCTCACCCTGGCAGAAAGGAGCTGTAAAACTGGGAAACCTAGGCTGGAGATGCAAGGAAAGGACAGAATGGTACTGGGCTACAGGAGACTATCAGAAAAAAAAGTACCAGGGAGGCTGAGAGAGAATCTCAGGTGTTGCCACATCAGCCAACATTGCTCAGAGAGCTACTGCCCAGTGCCTTCACTGCTTCACCCATCCAGCCATTATGTGTCAGATCTGCAGCCTGACCTCTCCCACCTCTCCTTTTCTCACAGGATTCGGGGGAAGGGGTTTCAGCAGCCCTGCTCTCTGCACCAAAAAAAAAAAAAAAAAAAAAAAAGTAGTAATTGTTTGACTCATTCCCACTCCTTCATATCTAAAGAATGCAACATTGAGGCACCAGTGACGACTGTGTCTTTAACACAGCTGATCTGTAAGGACTGCCAGGTAATTAGGTTGCTTGATTTCTTGAGACTACCGAAAAAGCCAGGAAGCCCATGGTGGGCACACGTGCTGTAATTGCTGTGTAACAAGATGCTCACCCATCTGTCCAGAGTCTTGTGCATTCATTCACTCCAACCCCACTGACAGACACAGAAGGCCAGTCTGACTTCAACATTCATAGGTGACATTGCTAGAAGAGGCTTGCCCCCACCTGCTTTTTACTACAGCAATTAAATATTCATGCACTTGCTACAAAGCTTCTAAAGCAGATGAGAAATACTCATAAAACTAGATTTAAATCACTTCACCTTTAGTATTTCATCCCAGACACTTTGCAAATGCTGAAAAAGGTGTTGACTACTCCTAAATAAATGCATGTGGGGGTAAAAACAGAGACAAACTTCACATGCTGCTCACAGTTCTGTGTCACTGCAGCAGCCTAATGTAAAACCAAGTCTTTGGCTAGTGCTACCATGAGACTTTCATGTGCAGACCAAAGACAAAACCAGGGACCTGCTCTCCTCCCTTGTGCATCAAGCTCGTAGCAGAGGGAGAACAAGCAAGCAGGAGAAGGTAAAAGAAGGCTGGATTTTGCCATGGTCATTACTGTGTATCCTTCACCATCCTCAGACACAACTCCTTTTCTTGTACCTCCCCACTGTAAATTTTGGGTGAAGATTTAAAAAAAACTCTAAGATCCATCGTTAAAGCTCACAAAGTAGAAATTCTGTGCTTCGGTGCAAGCAGCGACTTGGCTTGTGGGACTTTCTGGAATCACTGCAGCAAGTCGTGAATGATGTATGAAATGAAAAATCCCTGCTCACTGCACACAATTCAGATAGTAAAATCTCCCTGGAGCATTAAAAAAAAGCACTTGAATGTGTCATTTTATTTTTGTCCTGTGCCAGAAGACTCCCTCATCTCTCCCCAAGAACATGCAGATACCTCAGCTATCACCAGAGATGAGAAAGCATTCTTGGAGCTAAAGTAGATGGGTTCAGTCTACCCAGTGTTTCCAGGAAAAGACACAGTGACCTGGAGCAAACCAGACAGAATTATATTGGACTCAGGCCTTCCTCCAAACACAGGTTTTTGGTCATTTTTTAAAGTAATATCTAATCTTATCAGCCTGACTCTATAACTTGATTGACCTTCGGGGATTGCATTAAAGAAGCAACTACAGCATGCTCAATGCAGTTAGGACCATGAGGAGAAACATTTGATAAAAATATCATGTGTGTGACTAGACATCATTTATGTTGGGACAAATACAGCAACATGATTTGAATTCAGGCCTTTATTCTTTCTTACCCCTTTCCTGGAACTTTTTTCCGTGCCTGCCCTTTGGTGGTGACCTTTTAAATCTGGCTGAGCCAAATGTCTGCTGCCATAATTTAGCCATTTTTTGACTTGCTGCATGTGGTGCTAGTACAATGGGTTAGGAACTTTTTCTTGTGGTTTTTGAATTGTCTGGGTCTTTTTTGTTTGGCGGGGTTTTTTTATTATTATTTTTGGAGGGAGGGGGAAGCTGTGGCAGCACAGAACAGAGGAATGTTGGATTGCTCTCAAAAGGGATTTCTTCCTTACCAAAATTCCTGCATGCAGTGGGCAGCCTCTACTCACACGCACACACACGCAGAGCCCCCCTCATCCCTTCCTCCACATCCAAAATGACAGAAGATCTCCAGAATCAATCTTGCAGCAAAACCACTCAGTTTGGAGCACACAAACTGTCACTCTTTCCCAATCACTAAGAAGTGGGGAGTTGCCCAGTTTGCTGGTGTTGATTTTGAGCAGAGGGAGGATGGAAAACTGACAGCAGGAGTACAGATCTATGGAAGAGTGATCTGTCCAGATGCAGATGTCTTGGTGGCTGCATTTAGTTTTAGGAACAGAAAGCAGGGGTCCCATCTAAAGACAACTGATGTTGTCTTCTCTTGACAAGTTTTCTTAAATTTGCAATTTAATAATTTTTCCTCCCAACTTCTGGTGATGAGGAAGGACGGTCACTTACACTGGCATGACGCAGATGTCATTTTCAGCATTCTGAAATTTTGGGGAAAGCAACCGTTAACCCTTCCACTTCTGTTCCTTCCTATAAACAGCAGAGCTGTGCCACCTCCTCCTTCACCTTGTACACAGGAGAAGGAAGAAGGGATGGGGGATCATCAGATACCTGTCCCTGAGCCAGGGGCAGACACAGAACTTCAAATGTATCCTCAACCCATCAGCAGTCCTGCCTTCAGCAAACAGCAAGCAGTGAGGACAAATTAACAAATTGGATTTTTTTTTTTTTTCCAATTGGAGCAAACCAAGAAGGAGACAGCAAAACCACTGCTGGTATCTGCTGTATTCCTCTTGTCAGGAAGATGCCATCTCTTGGTGTCAGCACCCAGTCTGGACAGCAAAGCCCTGCTGGAAGCTCCTGCAGCACAGGGGTGGTGGAAGGATGCTCTCCAGTGCCTTTTCTCAGCAAACACACCAGGTCTAGGCTAGATTTGGTTTCACAAGAGCTCAGCTAAAGCTTAAGGAGCCAAAGAAACAGGGCTTGAAAGCATAGATAAAACAGTTCTTCAAAATTTGGGGTTGAGAGGGTTAGTTCTTGAGTGCCTTGAAGGGATACTGGTTTCCAGGCTTACAGTGGCAAAAAAATCACATCTTTCCACTGAGGCAAGATTTTTTTTTTCTAGGAAACTTAACATGCTTGCAATCATTTTCTAAATCTGTTTTCTTCTCATTCCAATTTTTTTTTTTTTTGGGAGGGAGGAAGAGAGGGAGTGGATAAGAAATACTTGTCTCCTATACCAGCATTTTAATACTCTGCTAAAAGCAACAGTATACTTGTTATATCATATTGACAGTATTGCACAAATAAGCCAAACAGGAGGCACGTGGGAGTTAGTGGCAGGAACTAACTTTTTCAAAAAGCACACCTTAAAACCTGAAGGGTGAGGAGAAAGAGCTGGGTCTGAGAAGCAAAGGATTTATGGTGGTTAAATCAGACAGAATTATCAAGTGGTTGTTTGTCAGCTGAAATAACCTTACACATATATTTATACAAGTACATATATAAAATAGACAAAAATTACTTTTTCAACAGTAAAGAAGAAAACTGTTTATCTGCCACCATAGTGAGATTGTGTGATTAATAACAAGATTACTCAGGATAGTTAATGCTGGAGTTATTTGTTCAGACACAGTACATACCTATCAAGGCTGATAATCTGGGAAATTACAGTAAATTTTGCAAATATATACTGGCTTTTACTCAGAGTAAACCTCAGGGATCTTGTAGCAGAGGAGGCATATTTGTGCAAGGAGGGAAAAGAGGTGGATGAAAGCAAGCACCTACTTACCACAGCAGGGAGAAGCTGTGCTTGGAATTATCCCATGGCCAAATTGTTGAATAACTTGCACTGGGTGCTGCCACCAACCCCACGTATTTCAGGGCTGCTCTTACAAAACACACTTGTATGTTTTACCTGTAATTATCAGGTGAGAACCCAGGAGGAACAGGGAGAATAAAGAAAGATGCCGTTATAGGAAAAGGCTCAGGCTGTGCTGCACCTGGGGACAGAGAGTAATTGGGACCCTGCCTGGGACCCATCAGGGGTCATGATGAAAGGCCTCAGAAGAGCACAGAAGACACCCAGCGTTGGATGTGTGCTCTTTGTTTTGCTCTCTGACTCCCTTCCCAGCAATTCACTGCGCATTATGATTGAATTAGGTGAGGAGGTGCTGGGGGAAGTGCTCTTGGCTAACTTCACAGCGCAGCCAGGCTCATTAAAACCAGCACATTTGCTGCAGTGTGTGCAGCATTTCCTCCAGGTTTTAAGATTGTTTTAGTAAGCGATGTTCTGAGCAGAAATAATACATTTTAATTTGCTTTTTAGTGGCTCTGTGATAAGTATTCAATGTCACGCTGGATTTTAATATTTTTTTATTACTATATGGAGCATAAAATAGTATGACTGCAGCATCTTAATAAAAATGAACATATTCTTCTAGAGGACTAAAGCTGCTAAGTACACAGCACATGCTCATTAGTGCAATTTTGGAGCATGAAGAGAAAGTGAATCGAGAACCCAAGGTTCACAAGCATCAACACCAGACCTCAGGGCTTTGTGGTAAAGTTTTGTCTCACCTCCAGCTGCTGCTTCCCAGGAAAGCTGTGGAGAGCAGAGCCCATGGGTTGTAGAGCCAAGCCTAGACTTGGACCATTAAATCATCCCCCAGCAGTTTGATTTGGGGCAGTAGTATGTAGGATTAGCATACAAATAACCATCCTTGCCGTCAGAGACAAACAGGGCAAGGTTGTCACGGGTGTCAGAACTTTGATTGACATCCTAGACAAGACAACAAGGTGCCTGGCCAGGATGAGAGCCCTAGGTTTGAGCATTCCCTGGACCACGGAGGTTTGTCAACAGCACACACAAAAAAAGGACACAGCAATTCAAGGTGGTTTTGCAGGGAAAGCCATTCTAATTTTAAAGGTTTGGCTCTACCGAGGCATGTTTCTAAATTAAAAGGCCCTATACCTTTCAATAGAATTATTCAGGCTACACCAAGTCAAGTATGTAGGACATGTTTGTAAGATTAGATTTAATTTTATTTTTGCATAGAGCATTCTTAAATGTATCAGATTACAGATTAAGCAAGAAAGCCAGCAAAAAACTAGTGCAGAGCAGCTTGTTATTGCAACTGCCCTCCTCCTTCTTAACACTTTGTATAAGGCAGACAGACACATTAGGCTTATAAAGACTTCTTTGAAAAGTTTTTTTTTTTTTTTGTAAATCCAAACATCAGATCCTAGAAAATTCTGAACTCTGTGTAAAATTTGTCTAACACAAATTAGAAAGGGAGAAATGAAGTTTGTTCTTTATGGGAAAATGAGTTTTAAAGTTTTCTATTGTCTTAAAATCTTGCTTTTTAGTACAATTTTTGAGAAAGACTAGCAGCTCAGTCCTGACTTCAGAAAACCCTCAAGATTTATGTAGAAACAACTATAGTGACAAAAGATAAGAAAATAATTCACAATTATTGCAATTTCCATCACTAATCTACAGCCTGTAACTAATTTGAACTATCCCTACCTAGGAATCCTTCCTTAAAATGTTTCTAAAAGACAAAACCAAGTTCAGTGATTGTTACTTGAACTATTGTTAGAATTTGATAAAGAATAATAAATTCTCTTTTTTAGGGTGAGCATATTTACAGAAGCGGGTAATTACTAAAACTATTTGCATCAACTTGAAAGCATCTGCAAAGAAATAATATTATGAAATAGAAGAAAATAATATTTATTTTATCTCATAGTAGATCAATATAATAAACACTATAAGCTAAAACCTTATGGCTTGGACACTTGGCACAAACAAAAATCAGCTTGGGTTCTCAAGCCTTTTGAATATTATATCAAAATAGGTATAAAAATATCAAGAGATATGTGATTATTTCTGTACATTAAGTTTGAGAATTGTTAAAAACAAAGCTGTGATAGCAGCAATACAAGAGCAAGGGTGCATTTGCTATCTGGTGTAGGATATTGTTTCCTTAATTAGCCCAATATGTCAATTACAGTATATTCAAGTCTACAATTTGACCACCCTACTTCAAAATTCTAAAAGAGATACAATAACATGCATAATATTCTCTGCTCTTACCTCCCACCCCCAAAATATTTATCTTTACATATTGTGCAATTATCACCTTCACCTGCTATGTGCCAACATGAGATATTATCATTTTTGCAAATTAAGAGATGAAAAATTTAAATTCCACTATTACAGAACACCACTCAAGACCTGCAGGAGAATGTCCCAAGGAACATCATTCCAGAGACACTCTGCTCTTTATAAAGTTGGTGATTTTCTGCTCATGAAAATTTCCCTGTGCTGTGTTTTGCTATGAAATAGATCAACAGGGTTCACTGTAATCTCAAAGGAAAGTATCTTGCAGTTAAATAATTGAGATCATTGTGCTCTTTGAAAAATAGGTGCCAAATACTCTCCAGCTGCTGGTAACCACAGTTGTGATGGCAAGTGGGGAGAGGGACTGGATTGTGGATTCCTTATCCTGCCACTCCATCACAGCATTTTAGCACGTGTCTAAATTAAGTCTGCAACTGACCATGCCAATTGCCACGGGACTGTCAAAAGCATCAGCTCTCAGCTCTCATTTAAATTCAGTTTAACTGGTTTAGAGAAAATGAGACCATGATCATCAAGCAAGTACCTGTAGAATGTGGGATGCAGAATTCCCCCATGATTTTTATGTGTATATATCACACCAAACAGATATAGAGATTTATGTATGATTTGAAAGATTTATATATAATTTGAAAAATTCATACATACAGCTAAGAAAGATGTGTGTTTCTAAAGATAACTTGGACATCCTTTTTACTCTTTTAAATGAAGGATCTACTGATCTTCAGAGCCATTTTTAAATATCCCAATGAGATGCAATGAGACCCAGATGTTGAAAGGCCAGTTGATTCAGGATAAGCAAGAAGCAGCTTCAGGAAGATGTAAAGGAACAGCACCAGAATTTTCATTCCAGGGAAGGAGGTGTGGAGCAAGCAAAGCTTTTTGAAATGTTAGACTCATTGCTTCAGATATTTGCACCCGAAAAACTTCAAAAATTACAGAATATTTTGACCAAAAATGCCCCAAATATATAACTATTACATGGATTTATTAAAAACTCATCCATTAGCACACAAAGGAATCTATTGGGAAATTAGCCATCAAAAAATAATGAATTTAATGGGGTATTCCCAAAATATGGATTCTTAAGGACTGCTATAGTTAAGACCAGTTTCATTTGGAAACTGTAAGTTGCATGCTGTGTATTTTGGTTTCTAAATCCATCATGAATATAATTAACTTCTGTGAGAAGTTAAAAAAGAAAGCAATTTCTAAAGTCAGGAGGGCTAAAGAAGAGTGTTACAATGCTAACCTATTTTGATTTTTACACGTTGTTTAAATATTCATATCCAGAAAGAAATGCTTTATCTTTTCTGGATAACTTGAAAAACACAGTAAATAGCAAATAACAAAATTCAGTAATAGACCTTTTAAATACATGGTAGAAACTTGAGGAGTTTTTTTCAGTTTTCAGTGTAAAATGTCCCCAAAAATTAATTAACATTTCAAACAAATAAAAAAAAAGAAATGTGTAGTTTTTTAAGGAACAGATATACAGCAGAAATCAGAACTTTTTAAAGGCATCTCTGTGTTAGGCTATTAGAACTAAATATAATTCTACTACATTATGCACAGATGCTTTTTTTTACATAAGCTTCTGGTCAAAAAAACAGAAATTTGCCAGTTAAACCTTGGATATCAAATCCCATGTCACAATGTTGTTGATAATATTTATTCCTGAAGTCAATAACTTTATTATGGGCATTTTTTAAAGATATTTCATGAGAAGTACTGGTCACAAAGTCACTTCTGAGAGCAAAAAAAAGAAAATTAGCAAGGATGAAAACAAGAAAGTCACATTTCTTTTAAAAGAGGCTACAAGAACCACTAAGCAGAACTACAGAATTGTTGTTTTTTTTGCCAGGAACATTAGCCCATCCTCTGGCACTGCAGAATTACTTTGGCTTCCCCAAAATCACTGCTTTTATTAAGCTTTTCTGAGCTGCTCTGTATTGGCAAAACCTTTGTAGTAAAATAATTTTCCATCAAAATACACAGCACTGTAGTGCTGTAATGAAGAGCTGTAGGACAGGCTTTAAGAGGCACGGTACTTTCATCTGAAAAGTCTCCTGAAATTCTTTGAACGTTTCCAGGGGATTAATGAGGTATTTTGACAACACACGAGAAGCGTCTGGTTTTCAAGAAGCCTTATAAGAGGGAAGATTCACATTCTTGAAAATTAAACTGTGTATTTTAAGCCACTAAAAATAACACAATTATTAAAAATTTGGCAGCTCTGAAGAAAAAATGCCAGCAGATATGGGGAAACACATGGAACTACTGAAGAGCGTCAAACTTGAGTACACACATTTCACAGCATTTCAACATGACTTAAACACCAATTTTAACAGCTTAATTGAATGTTTCTTATTAAAAGCTATCAGAGATGAGCTAAAGAAAGAACAAGCTAAACTAGCCAGGGTGTAACTAAATCAAAAGCATTATTCTTTGCAAGTTGGGTGGATTAATTGTGCGTGTGTGCATCACTCTCCTTACCCCTTTCAACAACTGTTAAAGTGTCTGGAGTTTTTCAAAACCTTTGGCAATTAGTGGAAGAGAGACTATTCTTGCCTTTTTTTTCCTCTTTCCAATACATACTAAATGATACCATTTATGTAAATTTAGGAGAACATTCATCACACACCTAACATTCATCGCTACACCTAACATTTTTTAAGGTATTTAAAAATATTTTTAGGGCATATTCCTGCAAACTACTAGTCCCTTGAATGCTTTAATGCATTGCAACAAGAATATTAGTGTATACATAAGGGTTCAGTTCTAAAAAGCTTTAGTGAAAAAAGTGGACCTCTAAAGCCTCACTTCCATAAACACCTCAATATTCCTGAAAACCCAGATTGCTTAAATTTTTAAAGGTCTGCGCTTATTTAATCAAGCTGGGCAAGAAACATGTTGAGGAGGCATTTTGAAAGAATTTATAACCCACTACCCATGAAAATATCCACACAGAGTGTTTATACATGCATTTAAGCAAGCTGATATCTTGGGTGTTTGTAATACTGCCCGTGACATAAGTGAGGAATGGGATCTGCTAATCAGCACCAGGCCACAAGACATTTTAAGTCTTTCTAAGCACTCTTACACAATGATTTTTAAAAATAATAATTGCCTTTAGAGTGCGAGTTGTTGTAAAGGAAAAAGCTGCTTCCTAAATTCTTCTCTTTTCAAACTGCTCTGAAGCTAAATATTTTACAGAGGCAGCATCTTTATAATGCTTCTGGTTGAATACTACTTTCTATGGTCAAGGCTCATAATTTATAAGGTCTTCTCCATTATCCAGTTTTAGAGACTTGTCTTTTCTCAGGTCTTTCAACCATCAAGTGGTGGAGGAGGAAAAAACCCAACGTGTTCTGTCCCTTTCCTCAGGAATGGTGATCTACTCATTTTCATAGCCCTTCAGTGGTACTTTTAAAGTTTGCTGTCTACTTTCAAACAGTATCAATGCTGAAAGGGTGGGGGGAGAGGATAGACCTTCTGTCATCCTCATCCCCATTCTCAGTAAGGTTCTAGATGTGTTTAAGGGCAAAAATTCCACCCCAGTATATTAGTTTTGTTAATCCATTTCTTATGATCTTGCTTGCCTGGCTAGGGAAATTATGCAAAAAGTAATAAAAGTTCTAATTCAATTTCCATGTTAAGAGGTGGATTTGGAAAAAAAAAATATATATCTGAAACCATATTCTTTGTGTTTACTAAGAGATATGCACTCCAACATTTAGTGTCATGGAGCTGGAGTTAAAACCAGAAACGGCAAAGATAATTTAGCTGCATGAATGCCTGCTCTTCAGTAAAATGCTGCCAAAATTAAATAGGAATGAAACAGCACTTTGTAGTCATTGGTCGCTCAGCGGGGTTTGCGTAGTTAAAAACCTAAGTGAAAAGGGTGATTGACCTACATTGCAACTAGCTTAGCACAGCTGTACTTTCATATTTCTGCTGCATCTGAGGAAGCTCATTATTTAATACAACTGAGTTACACGTAATTGTCAGTCTTTTATTTTACACTTCCAGGGGCCAGATATTAATCTCAAGCGTGCAGCAGGCATCACCGTGCATCTGGAAACATCCACGGCTGCCCATTTGCAAGCAAGGCTAAGAGAGGGGGTCGCACACAGTTGCACCTGAAATTAGGAGGCTGCCCAGGGGTAGGAGAACCTCACAAATATACAGAAATCAAACGAGCAGATGGAAGAGAAAGCAAATCCCTTGGCACCCCAAAGGCAAACCCTCTGCTGTTTCCCTCTTGTTTCGAGCAGAGGCAGCCCAGAACGTGCAACCAAAGCACATTTCACACAACTCATACCTGCGGTTTAAATAAGTAATAACATTCCAGTTAACAACCAGTTTGACATGTTAACAGCCCAAGGGCTGTTAACATAATGACTGGTCATTAATGGCAGTAATGACAGATTTCAAAGGGAATATTGTGCTTCTAAATGGACACGCTGCCAGTCAGAAGAGAGGACAGAGGAGGATAGGCTGATGCATTAAGATGTCACCGTACAGCTCTGGAGGAAAAGAAGGGGAGGAAAAAAAAAGTTCTTGCATATTTCACTTACTATAAATGGACTTGAAATATTGGTGTAAACCTAAGTTCCTCAAATTAAGTCTTCACTTTCTAACCCAGGAGTGTATAAGCAGAAGACAGAAGCCTGCAGGGGAATTATACTCTGCATATCATTTTCGGGGAGTGTGTTATTTCTAACGCTGAGCCCTTTCTTTGCTCCAGTCAGTTCCCATCCTTGTTAACGGAATGGAGCTCGCTCCTGCCGTGGTCGCCCCGACGCCCTGGCGCCGTACAACACCTCGGGAACCGCTGGAGTGCCACACATGGATCAGATTCCAGGGCAAAGCCTCTCACACCCACAGCAGCTGTCAAGCGCCTTACTTCATTAAGGATTCCTTCCGTTCCCTCAGTCCCTCCCGATCTGGAGAAGAAGGTTTTAATGTAGTATAATTAACTAATTTTACCAAAGGAGATAGCTAAAGCAAAGCAAGTTTTGGAGTTTTGAAGATGTAGAGTATTTATAAGGAGCTCAAAGTGGGGACCTCAGGGCTCAACTGCGGCACGAGAGCGTGCATCAGGGCTGAGGGAGGGTGTAGCTTTTTTGGCAGGCATCTCTAAATGAGAGATACTGGAAATATTTTTGCAAACAGGCAAAGACACAATAACACCATTGATGAACTTAAACATGAATGCTAAAGCACCCAAACTGGCTACATGATTGCTTGTAGCATCTGTAGTATGCCTGTCTTATTGAAAGGCATAATGAACACTGAGAGACAAGTTAATAAGCAATTTTTCTCTTTATAGTATCGTTCAAGCCACATATCCTCTAGAGGGCACCACATAAATTAATAGGAAGCCAGAACAGTTTTATATGCAGGGAAGGCTCCCTTTATGGTTAAAAAGAAAAAAAGCTAAGAAGATAGTTTGAAACCATAATCGAACTCTAATGTGATCATTAGTACAATGCAATTTGTTCCTTAAATTCATATCAAGTGGGTTGCTAAATATGAAAGCTTATTTGACTACAAAGCTAGAGAAAATTTAACTAGTCTGTACATTAGCACTAAAAAGATCACTTTTATAGGTTCACTGCATAACTAAGTAGATAAGATGCAATGAGGCAAATGACTATCTGCAATTACCTTAAGTGCATCAGTTTGAAGTTTAGTGTAAATACCAAGTTTAAATCTGTGCACTCACAAGTATCACCAAAAAAAAAAAAACCCAACAAAAAAAAAAAAAAAAAAAAAAAAACAAAACCAAATAGCTTCATTAAGACTCAACAAATCCAGAGACAAAAATCAGAAACATCTTAAAACCAGTTAGAGGATTTCTCATGTATGCTGGTTTTGTATTCAAAAGTAAAAGTATTATGTATGAAGAAATAAATGAAACACCAGTTTGAATGTAATCATGACAAACAACAACAACAAAAAAATCTCCTTTCTCTGAATCACTTAGTATGGGTTTTAACAATCTGTTAGCAAAATATTTACTGCTGTTAAACCCTCAAAGACCACAGTGCAAGAGCGTGTGTGAATGCATCTGTGCTGGGGAAATGCTTTGCTCATATCTTTGCTATCACATCATTTCTGGTTTTGATTTTAAACATTTGATTTCAAAACATTAGATCTTCTGCACTAGCACTTGGGAGATTCAGTAAGCTCAAAGTCTCCAGTAAATTTGGAACTGAGATGAAACAGCCATAGCAGTTCTCTTGCTCCTGCAGGCATTTGTTGTATAAAGATTATTAAAATGTGTTTTAAAAATTGGGATGTTACTTCCCCGCACCAAAACCTTTTTCAATCCCTCTCTACACACACTCACCTAAAGACCACAAGCGACCTAAGTTCATATACAACAATTCCCTTCTGTTCCAATAGCTTTTAAAAGTGAGGTTTTGTTACCTACTACTTTGGCAGCTTTAACACAAAGGGTTTAAGATGCAGCCTCTATGCTGAATTCTCATCACTCTATCTTGGGTTCAGTTCAAAGCTTTAATAGGTAGCAGAATACTTTTAACATTAAGTAGTCTAAGCCCATCTGAAGAACCTGATCTGCCTTTCAGCCTCAGCTCAAAAAACGCAGTGCGTTTATGAAGGTTTTTGTCCCACTCTTTTTTTCTAGAGGTGGTTACGTGGAGAGTCAGAGTACTGATAGTTGTTAGTGCTTTAGTCCTGATTCCTGTTCCTACCTACTCATGGTGTATAATTTGGGAACTGATCAGTGTGTGGGAACATCCTATTTGGTACTTGAATTTAAGTGGAACTTGGAAGTTAACGTATTCAAAAAGAATTTTAATTTTTCCCCAAAGTATTAGCGACTTCGATGGCCCTTTAAAGGGAAAAGGCTTCACTAAAGGGGCAGGGGAAATATTCCCAGAAGTTCACCTTAGCCTGGAGCAGCTAGTCTCATTAGACCCCCTCCACAGGGAATGAAGGAAAGGTGTTACTGTAGAAAATAGGTGCTGGGAATCGCCCCAGAGGAGCTTTTTCTCTCTATTTAATATTGAGAGCCCAGGGACACTAAACTTCCCAGTTAAACTCCTATCCTGCAAAGCAGCCCTATTGACACACAGTGTGTAGATAAACTATCCTGGTGCTGCTTGCCAGTACTTTGCTACGAGTTATTCCTCAAATGCTTTTGAGAATGTAGACCCACAAGCAAATAAGAAGACAGAAAAGGAGGTGCTGATTTGCTACCTCTAGCAAGTGGCCACAGGTTAGCCAGCATCCCACCTGGGCCACCAACTGAAACCAGGAGCAGAGTGGGTCGGAGCTCAGGCTCATGGTCGCTAAAAATGGGGAAATCACTTGGCCATCCTGGTCCAGTTTCCAACAGCTGAGTTGGAAGTAAGCTCATAAAGATGAGTGCCACAAACAAAATCCCTTAGCAAACTGAGAAGACAAATGCAAAGATGGGTGAAACGTTCCTCACCTGCAGAGTTCCAACCCTGCCCAGAAGCTGGGTGAAAACCACATAGCTGGTTTCAGGCTGAGATATCTGGCCACCACTGTGCTGCCAGGAGGAGGAGGGGGAGCAGGAGACCACACCAGGAGCACGGTGCTGTGGGAAGCAGGGGGGAATTACTCTCCTCTACACCAGTATCAGCATCAGAAATCTGGCAGCCACCTCCACAACCTGGTTGTGTGCGCTTTTTGACTCAGATTTTAATTCAATCTCCCTATTTCAGTGTTTCCTCATCTCCTCAAATCCTCAGCCTTGCAGCCCTGCCTGTGTGAGAGCAGGTCTGTAGGAAGGGCTGAACAGATTCCCCAAACTCGTCAGCGAATGGAAGAAGGCCGTGACCTACCTCAGATAGTCTCTGCGACAAAGGATAAGGTTGGCTTTGGTGTACAAGGTGGAGCCCACCTCCCCCAGGCGGCAGTCACAGCAGGCACATTTCAGGCAGTCTTCATGCCAATATTTGTCCAGGGCCTTTAGAAGATATCGGTCTTTAATCTTACGGTTGCAGCCAGCACAACCTTTCGGCTTGGTGTCTGGCTGGACTGAGAGCATTTGTATACCTGAAATACAGTAAGACAAGGGAAGGCTGAAAATAGATATTCTCCCAAGTACAAAAACTCTTGCCCTTTTCTTCCTCCACCTCGCTGCTCCCCCCACCACATCCAGTTCATTTAAAAGTCAATGGTGTAGGTAGGATAAAATAATCTAGTCAGTCCACAGCGAGCTGAAAACAAGGCTAAGATAAATTTGAGAGCAGAAACTTCCACTGCTCTAAGTTCCACAGCTTCTCTTTAACACCTCATTTACCTGGTCTCTTTGCTGAAAAGCAATGAGATTTTAAAAAGTAACACGAAATATTAACAGTCCAGTTGAAAAGTCATCCAGTTTACAGCTGCAGAATTCAATATTTAGCAATGCAAAATTTAAATAAGCAGCACATTTCCAATACTTAGTAACCCAAAATTTAAATAAACAGGATATCTATATGGAAAACATACTTACATCCACATATTTGGAGTTATTTGCACTATATTTATAAAATAAAAAAGAACTTCAGTTTTTAAAGAAGAAAAGATTTGAGCTTTTAGAGGCACAGAGCAAGAGTTTCTGAGAGATTTGACATAGAAATTTTGATACTGGCAAGAGGGTGTTTTGTTTTTTAATATTTTAGTTATTTTTAGATATATTAATGAAGTGGTGAGATTTCCAAAGTCTTCAGTAGCAGCAACACAGTGGAAAGCCCTCCTAAAAAAATCTGACTTAAAAGAATCTGCACAAGGTCAGAGAGGTTCTAGTTTGTCAAGGGAAAAAAAAAAAAATAATGCTGCCCCGCTTTCCAATCCCAGTTTCAGTCAACAGCTACTTCAGGACAAGGAGTACAGTAGTGTCCATTAAATATATATACACCTTTTGATGCAATAGCTGAGAGCATTTAAAAAACCATTCAAACACCTGAAACACTGTTTAATGGACAGAACCAGTGAAAAGGGGAACACAGCTGAGTGATATTACTCAGAGTAACACAGCCAGCTTCCAGGGATCCATTCAAAAATCAATTGCCCTCAGCTTTACAGTAAATGGGGAGAGGTCACTGCCCCAAAGTGCTCACAGGCTGGTCTCCCTGGCTAGCTGCAGGAACTGACACCCCAGTGCACTCAGACTAATTCTCTCACAGTTTTCTCTTAGGATAAGCAAAATAATAGCCCTGTGGATATTTTGGGGGACATCAAACAGGGACGGGAGAGAAGGGAAGACCTGACATGCTGTTCAATATGGGGTTACCTCACTGCTTTAAAGCCAGTGATGTAACTTCAAAAAGATGCTACTCACTAGAGTGTGTCTGAATGTTCAAATGAGGATTTGTCAAGATTTGGGGAGATTCAAGATGAGGAATGAATGCTGTTGCGAACAAGCAAATCCTACTCCATCGTTTGGGGTTTAGAATGCTATTATCGTCATCCAGAGTTTGGGAAAGGTCAAATAAAGTCTCAGAGCAAAGAGGAGCAAATTTCAAGAGCCCCTCACCATGAACGCTCTACTACCTGGAGTTAAGAGAGCTTGGCAGTGTCAGCTTCCATCAGCAGATCTTGGCTGGTACTGTAACACACCACCACACACAGGCAGGCTCAGGGAGCTAGAACACAGATGACCTGGAGGTTGTTTGGTTTGGTTTGTGTTTGTTTGTTTGAAAGCCCTTGTAAGAAAAACAGGAAAAGCAGTGTAACCTTTGAAGCAACGGTAGAGCATGCCTTTATAAGTGTCAGGGCTGCAAAAACAGGCTGAGGCATCCCAGGGAACTCCACACAGGTGTGTGTAGAACACATGGAATTTACATGGAGTGCATGGCCATTTAAGTGACTTTCCAGTGTTCCCGAGTTGAACTGCTAGGTCCCACCTGCAAAGCTGATCGCTGAATTAGAAATAATAATTCTTATTGCAACAGCAGCCTCGCTCCTCTCTTTGCAAGGCAGCCTGTCACACACTTTGGGGGGATACATTTATCTGGTGGAGGAGCTATTCAGGGGTGTGCAGGCAGTTCTGCTAGCAGACACCCCAAAGTACCCCAGAAGTGCTGCTGCATAACATCTAAATCTCATGACAGAAGTGTAAGGTCTGCATTTTTCTATCAACCAGTATAAAACTTGTCAGTGCTGTCCCTCCCATCACTCCCCAGTTGATGCTCATAGCTCCTCACCACGTAGGTGAGGATGCTCGTAGCTCCTCACCACCACCATCCTAAGATCTGTCTCCCAAAGGAGAGGATGAGATCCAGTGACCTGCACTGGGCTCCACAGTCTGTGGCAGATCTGGGAGTGAACACACATTTCCTCTTGAGAAAGGACCATGAGACAAAGGCTGAGCCTTTACAGCATTTTCAATTGACAGCTGACTCCCCTGAATCCAGGTACATCCATGAAACAGCCAAGTAACATGGCTACAGAGAAAAGACTCAAAGCAGTGGAAATATCAGAGATTTCTGGTAAGGAACCTGTACCAGACTGTAAAGGGAACTCCTGCTGAAACTCTAATAATATCACTTGGTGGAAAAGCCTTAATCTGTAATGTTTCTTATCACAGTAGAGTGTAAATATCCATCAGGTGCCAACAACAAGCTTATCCCCAGACCTCCTCTTTGGCCATGTAGAGAACAAAAGCATAAAATCACCCACAATTTGTATAAACTTCTTGTAACTCGGTTAAAAAAAAAAAGAAAAGTTTAGAAGCATGAAGGGCTGTTCTAGGACTTTAATCTTTAGCTCGAGGGAAACCAGAATAAACTAGGAGCTAACACAGTTAAAGGCTTTAACGAAAAAAATCTTAATGTAAAAATTTCATCGCCTGATAAGGAAGCGGGTTAGAGAGTGGAGGCTGACAGTCTCTGATCCAGGCTGATCTACTGTCCTGAGCTGTCTGAAGGGAACAAGATGCCACAGAAACACGGCCAAACAAGTGAATGTCTGAGCAGATTGCAGTAATCAAGCCTGATAATTCCCGAGGTATATGCTGCAAACATGAGGTTGTTGTATTACAAATAAAACTGCAGCTTGCACATAGCCTGCACAGCTTTTGAGATACTTGTTACATGAGGAAAGTAGGCAGAGCCCTGTCATTCACACTGGTTAGCCCAAAACCTTTTTGTAGAGACAACTGCAAAGGGGCAAACACGCCATGGAAGGTGTGTTTGCAACCCTGAATATCTGTTTTCCTGAGGCAGAGAGAGAGGGTGGTGCTGACACCCAACTGGCAGCATCTTCAGATTAGGGATTTTGGAGGGAAAGAAAGCTTTTCTCCTCTGATAGATCTCACTTTACATGCAATGAATTCGGTTCTATTTTATTAATTCAATTTTGCCAAACTACTGCTTCATTGTAAAAAAAAGAAAAAGTTGTGCTTTTTGGTAGCGTAGAAGGATTCAAAATAAAGTCGAAAAATGTTTTGACATATCTCCAAATTTGAAAATGTCCTTTTCTTCACACGCCCTGTTTAAATCCTTTAATTTTGACAACAGAACATTTTACTTCTTTTTTTCCTGTATTTATTTGTATGAACCACTCTAATGCAGATCACCTCACAGACCATCTCTCTCCCCTTTAACATTCCCATAAGATCTCCCTCCAATGCAGTTGCACTCTTCAGATACACGCTTGTGTATTTTTAGCTCTCCCTTAATTTGGCAATAAGAATACCTTGCAGCTTACTGTCAGCCAGCTTTTCACAGGCTGCAGTTTAACTACTCATTTATTCCCTAGGACATGGGAAGGGCTTTTTCAGAGGCTGACAGCACCCACAAACCCATCCAAACTGCTCGTTGCTGAAATATCAGGTGGCAGTACACAGCACTGCTGCCTGGCTGCCTTCCTCTCCCCCTCCCTCAGGAAAGCAAAGCTTATGGAACACTTTCAAAACATCATACAATTCCCTAAGTGCTACACCCAGGCTGTGGGAAAAAAAAAAAAAAAAAAAAAAAGAAAAATCAAACCCAGCTTTCCCTTCAGTTCTGCAGAGTTCTACCCATGCTCTGCATCACAGAGCAGATCTGTTCTCAGAAGTGAGGAATTTCAGTGCCTAGTCTGTCACTGTCAAACAAACCCTTTTTATTTCACCCCAATATGCTTTCAAGGGCTTCCTCTATCCTTCCCTCCGCTCCCTCCCTCCATCCCCAGTCCCCAGGATACTGCACATAAACTGCAGAGCTGTGGCAGGAAGAAGACTTCTTTATCACCATTCACCCCCTTTAGGATTTTTGAAGGGAGGAAGGGAGAACTTAAAAACCCGATTTGCAGGTTTTCAGATTTTTCTCCATCTCCCCAAATAAGTCCGATGCAATTGACTCCCCTCCCTGTTTATTGTTATTATCCTGTGATGAAACACTGTCAACTGATTTGTAACTATGATTTCAGGATAAAGAGGAATGGTTACTGGAAAAAGCTAAATTAGGCTCCCAGGGAAGGCAGAGAAACAAAAATCCATCTCACTCAAATCATCTCCCCTCTCAAAAATCAAGGGGAATGAGGATTTGAGGTAATGAACTATATTGTGTTAGTGATTTAGAAGCATCTGTAATCGGGATTAGTCTCTGATGGTGCTGAGCGTGGTGTGAGACACTCAGAACTCAGTTCTTGTTTGTGGTACAGGCAGTCCTTGGGAGGAAGAGTTGTATTATGCTCTGGATCTCTTAGAAACTTTTAAAGACCACTCTTCCCCCCTTTTTCAGAAGCATGCACACAGTTCCACCAAAGACAGTAGCACAAATGGGCAAACTTGCCTCTACTTAGGAAAAACAAAACCAATTGAAAAATCAGTTTGGGGCAAATTGAGTATTGGGTGCATCAGTCTTTGAAAGGAAACAGACAACATGCAGTCAAGAAGAAAGCTAGGGGTCTAGGAAAAGAAAATAAGAATACTTTTCTGGTGCTTTCCCACTTTTATAGCTTCATCCTAAAAGCATTCAGAGCTCCAGTAATTCAGGGCAACGCATACAGACTCAGGGAAAAAAAAAAAAGTTGTGGTTTCAGAAGCTAAGAAGCATTTCAGAACTCATATGTAGCATATCAGGAGTCGTAACTAGTTTTAGATTGGCATGTAAATTGTTCTGTGGAAAATTCTTATTGCCTCCGAGACCCTGCTATTCTGAGTTGTTTGACAGTTTAAGGGAAATCATAATTAAAAAAAGAGACATAAATAATAGCCTGTGCAGTGTGGTGCACAGAAATAAGTGGAACCATTTCATTTAAACTCTGGTGAGCTTTTAATTGCCTGGATTGCATTGTGAACCAGCCTAACGGTTGATTGCCTCCATTATGCTCTCTTGTTCTGTGCCATTCATCCGCACAGTCTCAGCTTCTGTAGTTAACACAACAAAGTCACCGCAACTCCATAACACTTGGGGATTTTTTTAAAAATAAAAGTAAGGATTTCAGCACTCTGAATATAGCCTCTCCTGTATACTTTTGAGTTAATTTTCCATGGTATATAACTAGACTTCACCTCTCGCCCTTTCTTCTACAGAGGAATCTGGGTTTTTTTCTTTATTATTTTTGATTTTTTTTCTTTCTAAATAAAAGATATGACTTGGGAAGGAGAGGATGAAAAAAAAAAAGGAAAAGAGAAGAGGCTAGGCAAAAAATAAAAATGGGAATGCAGTCCCACAGCTGGGAGTAGTGATACAGATTAAAAGAATTTGGCCAACATGGCTAGTCGATTGCCAAGAGACACCAAACAAAAGATTTCTCTTCTTTCCCGTTCTCTTTTTGAAAGCTAGATTGGGCCTAAAAGCTTGTTTCTCTCTGTTCACTGGCCCAGAGCATCCCTGCAGGCTGTAGCCCCCTAAGGGACAACACAGCAAATAGATGTACCCAGATCTCAGGGACTGGAGCTGCTGAGCTATGTTCCTACCCCTGGCGTGTCCCCCTCATCTCTCTCCCCCAGCCCCCCCCCACCACTCTCCCCCCCTCCTTTTTTAGAGCAGTGGTGCTGGGAACCAATTTGATTCCCTTTTTCTCCAATGCAGCTGCAAGGCTCAGAGATACTGACATTTTTCCACTCTTATCAGTTTAATTACAGTTACCATGGCAGCAAAGTGCTAGTGCTTGGCAAAGGCCAACAAGAGATTTGCAAGACTGAGTTCAATTTTGATGCAGCTCACATGCAAAATAATAATAATAAAAAAAATAAATAAGAAACATATACTCCACAACAAAGAATCCCTTTTCGGAGTTAGACGCTCAAGCCTTTTATGCCAATTCCTTTCCGAGCATCACAAAGACGGGGAGAGGGAGGTGTCGGGGACAGCACGTCGCGATGTTTGCTGCACCGAGCAAAAGGGATCGGTTTTAGGAGCGGTCCTGCAGAGCTGTCCTAGCAAGCGGCATTTCGCGTCTGCCCAGAGCCCCGCGGTGAGGATGGAAGAGGAAGGAGGAGCCCCCCGCCTCCCCCCGGGAGCACACCGCCAGCACCGGCCACCGCCGCCTTACCAAAACTTTTCTCCTTTTTCTGCATGAGTTGATTTACGGGCGCCTGGAGAGCTCCTTCTCATTGAAAGCACCAAATCCCGGCAAAAGTAGCAAGTGCTTCCTCGGCTCGGGTCAAGTGAGCGGGAGCGCGGCGCGCCGCAGCGGGGGCGGGGGGCGGCGGGGCCGGGGATGTGGAGGTGGATGGATGGGGGACCGGCACACCCCGAGCCGCGACAGAGCCACATGCTCCTCTAACTCTGCCGTAAGCCTATAATGCCAGCGGTCTCTTAGCTTTGTTGTAACAAATGGGTTTGATTAAACTGTCACATGCGGCGTTAGCATACCGTATCGCGCCCGCTAGGAAGGGAGAAGCGGAGGGGGGAGAGGGGGGGAAGAGAGAGAGAAGAGGAAAGAAAAAAAAAAAAGCCAAAAAAGAGGAGAAAAGAGAAATGCTGGCGCACAGAAGTGCCGCTACCCAGCGGCAGCCTGGCTGCCCTTCCCTCTGGGCGCTCCGGGAGAGGGAGGACGCGGGAGCCCCGAGCCCGCAGCCCGTGCGCCTCCCTGCCGCCCCCGGCTCCCCGCCCCGCTCAAAGGGTTAACCCTGCGCCGAACCAGTTGCAAATTAAACTGCTGTACGGGGAGGCTTGTGGATTAAAGCCGGGGAGTGGGAAATTAACCGAGTCCCTTGATAATCGAGAGCGTGTTTCCAGAAGCTCTGGAAGAAGCAAGAATAATAATAACAATAATAACGGGGAGGGGGGTAGTGGTGGGGCTGCAATTCATTGTTAACTTTGCTATTTCTCGAGACGTACAGTCGGATGGGTTTCGCTCAGCAGCCTCTGCTTGCATGTATTTCATGTCTCATCATAAAAATAATGAAGCCTCACATGATTTAAACAAAACAGTCTCAGCAGAGCTGCAGCTCGAGTGAAAGTTGCAGTGCAGAGATGTCTGTGTGTGTATTGCAGCCCCGGCTTATGACTCAGAGAGGGAGAGAGAGAGATGGAGAGAGAGAGAGTGATGCAGGCACACATACACAAATGACCCAAAGCTTATGTACACAGTTGCCTCACTTACCTTCTCAATTAAGCGATACAGGGGAGGCAGTTCAATAAGCACAGTGGCTGCTTTGTAGCTCTTCTCCTTGGAAAAGGTCAAAAAGAAGCATTGTTTGGGGAAAAAAATAAAGAGGGGGTGGGAGAGATGGGGAGGGAGATCTCTATTCTTTAAGTTTAAAATAATGAGGTCCTCAAGGATCCGCCAAGTAATTGTGTTGACCGCATCCGAGCTACAGGTGTCCTCCTTTTAGTATCTTGCAGTCCAAGGCTGTCTGTCTCCGTCCTGGCTGAAGACAACTTACCTAAAGCAGCGTGTGAGGAGCCGAGTTGAATGAAGTCAGGGCTTTATCAGCTGCAAAATGCAATCCCTTACCAGCCAGACATAATACAGCAAAAGAAAAGGTCACTCAGTTATTACTGAGCCAGCAGAGCCCAGGCAGCTCTTGTGGAAGACCACAGAGAAGCAGCTCCCTTCCGATTTAAGGCTATTTACCTCTCTCCCCCTCCACCCACCCACCCACCCTTCCTCTCCCCCCTCCCCCCTCCCAACTCCCTCTTTCTCTCTCTCTCCCTCTCGCTTTCTCTCTCGTTCTGCAGCTCGCTCAAGTACAGCCGCCCTCGGAAAGTGCAAAGCAGCCAGGAGACAGATTGGGCTTTGTTG
>NC_140741.1:12462500-12505000 GCF_050655825.1 Lonchura striata | reverse complement strand
CTAATCCTTCAGCTTCAAGTGGGCCTGCTTGAGGAAGCCAGGGTGACAGCTCAGCCCCAGCGCTTGACGGCCGAGTGACATCACTGGGATTTTGAGTTGTGAAAACGCCGTCGTATGCAGCAGCTGTATTGATTTTAGGGTCCAATCCAACTTGTCCCGAGGTAAGCGATCCCAGTGAGGTCAGTGGGACTGGTTTTCCAAACGAGAATTACTCACATGAGCAAGGGTTGCGAGGCAGCAACATTAAATCAATACAGCAGTGGCATTTCCTCGCGCTGGCTACCGAGCCAATGGATTTTACACACCTCTCACCCTCACTCTGCCAAGTTAGGGCTTAGGAAAGGAACTACTCACAGATACAAACAGTTGTGAAAGCAAGCCTTTTTTTTCCCTTTCCTTTTTTTTTTTTTCTTTTATGAAAAAGTGCACCCATGTAAAACTAGCTCTTGTGCTTGTAACAGATTATACAGAACACCGAGGAGTGATAAATAGAGTCATGTATCTTGTATCAGACTCCAGACTGCAGCATAGGAGTCACTGAAGAGCATTATCAGAAGTAGAGCAAGATCATTTAGAGGTTGAAGAATTAAAACAAAAAAATAAAAAAAATAAAAAAAAAAAAAAGAAAGGAAATATAAGCCATTCAACCAGCACATTTTGAAAACAAGATGTGATGGAGGTATTTCAGTGTTTGTTTTTTTTTTTCTGGCAACATAAATTTAGAGTACAATTTAAATAAATCTCCTAAATTTAATCTAAGAAAGATGAATGTAACTGTTGCAACTTTTTTATTGACCTCCTATTAGCAGTTTCAAGTATTTTTCTAACACGGAAGATGTAAATTCAGTTGTTCAGTGTCCAAAGATCAATCAAGAAGGTTCTAATAGAGGTGAGAAATTTTACTTGGTTTCTTTTCCATTTTAAAATCAGTAATAATCTTGGGTCTTGTCATCAGAACTTAGTGAATAGGTTCACCTTTTTGCACTGAATCCTTTGTCTTTGCTCTTTAGCAATAAGCACTAATTTTAGCACAATCCCCTTAAAAGATATATGGCAAATAAATTATGACCCCTTTTAAAGCTCTGATCAAGGGAAAAACTCCATGAAGTCCCACTGTAATCACTGAAACTTTGGGCAATGGATTGAGCTACATGTTGGACCGGGACCATGTAGGAGTTGCACAAAATGAAGGCACTCTCATAAACAGAATGTAAAAAACATATAAAAATATCAAACTGTGGCTGATTAAGAGTTATTTCACAAAGATCACTCTCAAGATACTAGCAGTGTTAGAGAAAATAATTTCTTTGCCAATAGTAATTTTTTAATGTTTCACCTGATAGAGATTTTATTCAGCTCCTAAAAGGTTAAAATTTAGGTGGGGAAAAGAAGAAGAAAAACGATAAAAAGTCCATCTGGCCTTAAAAAAAAAAAAAAAAAAAAAAGTGTACCAATTTTTAACCCAGATTTGAAAACTGCCAAGTTATAATAAACACCTGGAAACCTGGGTTTATAATAGAAACTGCAAGTGACCTCTTGTTACAATGGAGCATGGACAATAACAATTTACAGAGCAGCTGAAAGTCATTCATAACCAACTGAATAAACTGACTCTGAAGTAGGAGAAGCAACAGTGTTGGTGAGAACATGGTTCAAGACTAACATAGCAACTCGTGAGATTTTCATAGGAAAAAAATTAAGGCCTTGCCAGTGTTCTAAATGGCTTTTTTGGGCACATTGCCATCTCCTGCCACTCACCCCTTCCCAGGCAGCTTGTTCTTTCTAAGGCTAAATTCCACAAACTACAGTTTCAATTTCAACAAAGTAATCACTGTCATGGTACCAGGGCCTCACCTACAGAGCCTGGTCTAGGGACTGGTATCAAGTTTCTCTTTCACAATTATTATATCCTTTGTCATGCTGTGCATTCTCTGTACACACTCTTTGAAAAACAAAACAAAAGGACATCCATAAATAAAAAGTGATCGCTTTGTTCAAACCCTCCCTGTCAAGTCCTAAAGAGGAGAAACCATGGGTAAGGAGAAAAAGGTGTATAGCAGGAAACTTAAAATGCAATGTGGCTTATTGTCCCCGCAGAAACTACTCAGGACAAAGTTTGCCAAAGTACTTCAGAGGTTTAAGAAATAATCCTATTTTCAAAGGTCAGTTAAGAAACAATGGGTCTGCCCATCCACTTGCAATGAAACCTATGCCTTGGAGGTCAACAGGAATACACACAGAAAGTGGAGTTAAAAAGCTCTGTGAGTCTCTGTGGGATCTGGGTGTAGTTTTTCCCTTTCTGCCAAGGTTTGGCTTACTGTTGCAGGAGACCATTTCTAACTTGCAATTATTTTAAATGCTGCAGTAATGGGTATGCACCTTAAGTGGCCATATTGTCTCCAACTAAATCTCAACTTTGAAGCCTCTTTCCCAAGAAATATGACAGATTTCTGCCTTTTGTTTGCATCTCTCCAATTCTTTCTGAACCCTACCAACATGTGGAGCACTCAGCTGTGAGCTAAGGGCAATGTGGTCCCCGTCCTTCAATAATTTCAGGCTTTTCTGTGAAGGACCAAGACTGGTACATGCAAGTTTCACAGACTCCTCAGCTGAAGAAATTTAGCTACTGGGCACCCAGACTCAGAGTTTTATGAGTGATTAAGGGTTGGCACACACAAGCTGGAACATAGTTACCAAAATGCAGACCTTTGATAAGGTAAAAAGCATTTGGATTTGTGGAACTCCTTGGTGCTTAAGGTGTTGCAGTCTGGGAGGTCGAGCACATAATCCTTTGAGGACTTAGTGGGAGCACTGAAACTCTTGGTTCAATTTGTGTCTTGTGCAGTAAGGAAATGGGGTGGGAGTGCTTAACTGCTTAACAAATGAGGGCCAAAGATAAGGATTGTGTGTGAAAGATTTTTTTTTTTAGAAAGTATCTTGCAAGGGGTAAGTCTTGGCACCATCTTTAGGGATATAATGCCACCTACTGAATAGCCACCAGTGCAGCCTGGAGCTCCTAAGCTTTTCCCAGGGCATCCATAGTTATGTATTTACCCAAGCTTGACCCTACCTAACATGAGAGAAGATCAGAGCCCCACCAACTGGGATGGCTCTAGGCTATTTGCCATTAATTATCTGTATGTATCGGTGAATTTATGAACATTACCAGTTTTGTGGGCACCTGGTACCCTAGTAGAGAAACAGCTATGCCAAATTTTCATTTTATTTCAGGGGGAACCCTATAACAACTGCTTTGAAAAGTATCCTGACCCTCACCATGCATGATTTCTTCCATGGACTCAGACACTTGATGAGGATTTGACAAGACTGTCTGTTAAGAGAATACGAGGAGCAGCAGAATTAAGAGATGAGAATTAGAAAATCCCAAGGAAACAGTTAAGAATAAACCCAGACTGATGCAACCCCTAGTAAAAGCATGCTGTAGCACAGTCCTAAAGTAAGAACCCATACCATTAGTCCAGCCATGGAACAAGGGCTCATTCAGTTAGGAAACATCCCATTTCTTCAGTTTTAGGCCTTATATAAGCTAGCACCTTCAAACCCTAGAAATAACACAAAACCATGTGTTGTTTCCTTCCTCCCTATGGTGTGCTTACCTAGGTATGCAAGTCATATGCAAGTCATTCACAAAGAAAGATCAATTCAGTACTTCAAAATCTTTGTGTGAGAGAGGGATTCATCCCATCTCAGAAAGAGAAAGCTAAACCACTGACACTGCAGCTTTCAACAGGGCCTATCCACTTCAGGCAGCTAACATTTCACAACTCTTTTCAACTCTTTTTTTTTTTTTTTTTTTTTTTTTTTTCCAAACGTGTGGTATCTCATGGTTCTTTATATGCTGAAAGCACTGTTCCTATTCATTTCAGGTGGGAGTATTTGGCACCTTTGCCAACCTGACCCCAGGTGCCTTGCATCAGGAATTCACAAACAAAGAGCACACAGTTAGTAACTGTACAAAGGAATAAAAGAGATAGGATCCTATTTATTTCTCAGTGATAAAAACGGGATACTTTGACCAGAAAATGATCCTTGTTTTTCTGTTGTGATACCTTGTGTTAATCGATTTACATCTCTTGTAGAGCATAAGATATAGATCCTACAGATGTTAGCCTTTTCTATCACAGAGTTAAAGTTTTTTCCCAAGGTAGTTTCTCTCATGCAATGAATTAGACAGGTGATTGTGTTATTAAAAGCTAAAAGCAGTGTAATGATTCATAAGGGAAGTAAATGGAGGTTGTATGTAAATACAATAATACAATAATGCTCATTATTCATTACTCATATTCATTTAGCTCTTCCATAGGGAAAAAGAAAAAAAAGGGGGATAAAATAAAAAAGTCTGAAATAGTGAATCATGTGGAGTTTAAGATTGTTTAAAGCAATTTTGAATCTTCAGACTGTAGACCAGGACATCATTGATCCCAATGGCAGTGACACAGCAGCACTTTCCTAATAGTTCCACTTGTTGAAAACAATGCAAGACTCCTACATTTTGGCTGTACCATTGTCTTCCTTACACTTTCTCTTATGTAGGACATTTCTGCTCCTTTTTGACTGCTGTCTTGGTATGCCTTAGCTCACCTAGCTGTCCCTTGTTGCTTTGCTCTTTCGCTTTCATGTCCCACAGCTCTCCTCTGCCTTTTATTTCATTTTCTCCCCCCGAAAGGCTGAGCTAAGGGGCACAGCAGAGCTTTGAAGCCCCTTCCCTAAGAGCCTGTGGGGTGCCCAGGTGGGGATAGGTGAGAAACAAGGGGAGTTTGCTCTCAGGCCATGGGCATGGCCACAGGGCAGCTCAGGCAGACAGGAGGAAGAAGAACAGGGAAAAGATTAGAGCATTTAAGTGGCAGCTGAATCTTGGGAAAATATGAAAGTTAATCTCTGGAGTCTCTCCTGATGCATATGAACTAGAATCCCTGGGAGGCTCTTAACTTTGCCAAATTTGGGCAGATTTTCACAGGGATGTAAGAGCTTATGTCCCTAGCGTGAGGGTGATTTTTTGATGTGACCTTTTACATCCCACTCAAAGGAAGGAGACAGTAGATATTCGCAGTCAGGATATTTTTTTTAAAAAACAATGGACAAAACAACGTGTTTTTCTCCTAGTTCTTTGTTCTCAGAAATAGCTAAGCAGTTTTAACTGAAACTCAGAAAACAAAAGGGGAGGAAGGGAAGCCTGAGGCAGACTTTTGCTGCAGAAAATTTCAGCGCAGATTCTGGGATTCTGGCAATGCTAGAAACAACTGAAAATAGAAGTTTAAAATAGAGTGTATTAGGTACCTTTAAATTATAGACACACAGAAACTGGTGTATAGAGCTGTGGCTGTTCCATTGTTTCCAGCCCTGAAAACTCCTGAAATTCATCTGAAAACTGGTGTTTTCAGATAAATTAGAGGAGATCTGATGCATCCATAGCATTTTTTCTCTTTGAAATTGAATCTGCTAGCTAAGGCACTTAGGTATTAATGTATTTGTCAACTTTAGGCATGATTTATAATAAATAAAATAAAACTGGGGTCATGCCCATTTGGGTAATGACCCAAGGTGGGCAGTTGTTTTTCTGCTGAGCCTCCACCTCCAACACTCTTAGGAACTGTGTAGATATCTGCAAGACCTCTGCTCTGCTGCTGTCCACACACCTTTGAGCAACATGATAGGGTTCTGTGCTTTGTGCTTCCCCTCAGTGTCCATTTTTCTGAGCACAGACTGCAGAGTATGCCCCTGACAGTGAATTTCAGAAGGGCTGTCTCCATTCACACTTCTGAAGGGGCACGCCTCTGGCTCCCGTGGCACCATATATCAGAAAAACCTTTGGAAACCCAGGAGTTCACTGCCAGCCACATGTGAAGTTTGTAAAGCTACTCTGGAATTTTAAATGCTTTTTGCTCAGGAACAAATGGGATGGTAAAACCACAGAGTAATAATCAGAATAAGGTCACCGTATAAAGATCCTCTTGGAATATGAAATTTTAAGGAGAGCCTGTACGTGTTTGTTTGAATAAGAGCTTCAGAGTAAGAGGTGGACAAAGTGTGGATTAAGACCTACAAAAGGAAAAGGCTGTAATTCTAATATTAATTAGTTTCTGCATAATTAAATATTTCTCATCTTGAACAGTGGCTGTGAGCTCCCTCTGTCCTTGGCAAAGTTTGAAGTCTAATTTTATGGCTTTGACTCTTCTCTGGTATGCTGTAAATACAAGTATGTATTAAGCAGATTTCTTTTTTTTTTTTTTTTTAACTTTTCTCAATGTAAATAGTGCTCTAGAAGAGAGTCACTTTCCTTATTGCAAGATGTTGGATGATGATTACAGAAACAATGCTTTTCATCACTAAAATATATGAGAGGAAAGAGTTGAAAATGCTAGGAAACATCCACCTTTCTTAGACTTTGATGTTCGGCATCTTGGCAGTCTGATGCCAATTTTATGGCTGTAGGTTGTTAACAAAATTTGATTATTTCCAGAAGTTTATGAAGGCTGATATATTTTCAATTGTCTAGACTTTGGTAGGCAACCTTAGGTTATGTTCTGACAACAAAAGGTGGGTTTTGTATTAATCAACTATGCCCCACCTCAGTACAAAATATGTCTAGCTATGTAAATTTGATGAACCTGAGTTAGGCTGACCTGTAATCTAGGATTTGCACACACTTTTATTTGCTGTCATACACAAATCAGTTTGCATGAGTGACACAAAATCCAGTGACACTCAACTGTTTCTCCCTATTTCATGTGACCTCAGTGAGCGTTTGAGACAAATGTGTGTGGAAGGCAACAAAATAGTCAAGGTTCATCCCAGGCAAGAGAGACAGTGGTGAGAGTAAACTGGGAGAAAAGAAACAGGCAGGTTCTCAACACTGAAGTTTTGTTGAGAAGCAACCCAGAATCAGAGGGCCCAGGCTGTGGGCTTGGACCTCACAAAATGCCTTTGCGAGGTCATCAAAATATGCTTCTCATGTGGTGGGGATTTGAATATTGTACCAATTTCCTTGGAGCCTGAGAACAACTGAAAAAACCTGACCCTGTGCCCATCTCAAGCCAAAAGATGTTCCAGTCTCTCATAGCTAAAAGATGGCAGCTAAGCCCTACGTGCACCTTTTCCACTTTGATGCTTGGATGTTTGCCCAATGTGTGTGACCTACACCCTAAAAAGATTCAGACACTGGCTCTAGTGCAGACTGTGACTATCTGGCTGTAGGATGTTACACCTCCACTCTTTGCTGCTTGAAGCTAAGTGAAAGTTGTTGCAAATTATCTCAGCTGGTCCTTTTAGCAGGCTATTTTTTAAATATCTGTGTATTACCATGCGTATCATCTGCAGAGATGCATAAATGATCGAGCTTCTCACTTAATAGAAAGGAAGTGGTGATAGGGGGTTTCCATGAAGATTCTTTGATTTCAGAATTTATTCTCCCTGAGGTCCAAAATAGCCCAAATTTAACTTTCAGAACATGCTGCATAGCTATTTTTTGCTGAGCTTTTGCTGAGGGTTGAAGAGCACGAGGCAAGCTGGGAATTTTTTGTGATTCTGGGCTGATTTGATTTATGTGGGCAGGGAGTTATTTGGACTGAGCAAGTAATTTTGTTTGTTATGAATATTTTTAATTAGTTATAAGCCCCCAAAACTTTGGATAAAGACATTTTGTTTATACTTGGGAGAAAAATGAATGAAGTAGATTACATATTCAAGCCTTTTTTGTAATGATTTACTCTTTCTTGTAATTGTGTGTAGTGAACAGATTATCTTTTATTTTATGATTCAGTTTTCCTTTAAGTGCTTCTTCCCCTTTGCTGCCACATCAGAGAGAATCTGTTGAGTTTAATTGGGCTCTCCTTAGGCTCATGATCTTGCTTGCCAGATCAGTTTTATGAAATTCTCTTCCTTTTTTGGAAAAAATGAAATGATTTGTGGTTTTGACTAAAATAGTTCTGATCAGCCTCTCCAAATTCTGGGGGCTACTCCTTGGCACAGCAGCCTTGCAACGCTTAAGAGACCCATCCCTTGGCAGGGAAGCAGGAGAGATGAATGCCTGTATCCTGAGAGAGTTGTTCCACTGTGTGGAATTCCACATTCCCTGGATATTTCACATTTGTGAAATACTGCTTAGGGGAAGGTGATCCCAAAGAGATTGCACAGTTCATTCTGATGCTTTTTTTAAAAAACAGGAAAATCCACAAATTAGCAGAATATTTGCATTTGTCCATCCACCTCTTTTTCCCAGTGTGAGACTGTTCCCAACCTAGCATAATTCAGTGTTGTTTCATTTAAAGAATCAATGATACATCTCTCATAAATACATCTTATTGTCTCCTCCCCTTTCTCCATACAGTTGGTCCTTGCTTCTGCTCATCCCACTTAAACCAGTCAAATCAAAACAAATATGAAAATATTTTCCTTTAATTAGTACTTCTATTTAGCTTGCACTTCTTTCACCTTTCAGTTGTCAACAATGTGTAAGAAGAGGAAAACAGAATAGAATGGAATATTTGGGCTCATATGCTGGCTTGTGCTTTGCTAGAAATGACTAACAGCAGTCTGGTGAAGTGGGTGTACCAGCACCCAGACTCTAGGTGCTCATTTTCATGTTTGTCCATGTGGGTGGGTTTCTGGGAGCAACAACTAAGTGACTTAGAACTAGAACTCCTAAATTGGATTTCCTCTTTTTTTTTTTTTTTTTTTTTTTTTTTTTTTTTTTTCCTGTATTTTTTTAATCCTCCAGTTTTCTCACCCCACCTCTCATACAGGCTGGATCCAAACCTCAAATGCTGGCATCTTTAACCACTGGTAGCAGGGTGGAAAATTCGGATTGCTGCTTTGTCGGTTCAACCACTGTAGAAATTTAATGTATTTTAAAACTATATCTATTATATCTATATTTGATATGTGACCTCAAACATTTAAGGCTTTTTTTGTTGATTCTGCTTATTCTGTCCCTGGATTAGTTTTATTCTACCTTTGCAGACATCTGTGTTTCAAAAGTAAAAAGTCTCACAAATTGTCTGCGTGCAAAAAAAAAAAAATTGAAAAAGAAAAAAAAAAAAAGCAGAGGCCAGTTACATCAAAGAGAACAAATTTGCACAGAATCACATAAGGAAATTTATTCAGGTGAGCTGGCAAGATTTTACAAGTAAACGTCCCAAGAACAGTTTTCTTTGGCTCCATCCTTTCACAGTGATTTGGTTGTGTTTTAGGAAGCAGTTTAAAGAGATACTGCTTTTCCTTTTGAGGGGTGAAGGAAAACAATATGAGAGTACAAAAAAAAAATTAACAATGTGATCTTATTCAGAAAAGAGTAATTTGCATTTCCATCATATTAAATGATACTGTGTGACACTGGAGAGCAGCTTCTATCCTTTGTCAGTTGCTGTGGATGTGTCCTACACAAAGTTCAGGAAAGGCTTAAGAATCTGAAATGAGTTCTCCTCCTTCTCAGATCAAATTTTGCCATTGGGAATGTGGTCAAATCTTCCTCCCTGGGGTTCTCTGAGAATTTGGGAACTGTGGCTTTTCCTCTGTCCACAAAGGCAGGCTGGGCCAGAGCTGAGACCAGTCAGAGCTAAAATATTTGAGGATTGTTTATATTTGTGGGCTTTTTGTTTTGTTTTGCTTTGCCTTTTTCTTCCCTGGACCATTTTCTAAATTCCTCTGGATATTACAGAATCTCAATATAATCCTGAGAAGAACCTATTCTGAATTATTTAATTCTCAGAAAACCTCACAAAAATAACAATATGTGAAGAAATATGATATTACCTTATGTAGACACCTGTAGAAAGTAAATATATGAATTCATGTGTATCATGTAAAACCTAATCTGAAATTAGGGCAGATCCTGATAATGAGAGAAATGTCTTTCCTCTTCTACTGAGAATAGGAATCTGATCTGACACATTTTTTCTTTTTTAAAAACACCAGGTCCAATTTATTTCCTGTGACAGAAGAAAAATGGAGTCCATCAAATCTATCAGAGTAAGCCATTTTTAAGAGACATTTAAGTAAATGTATTTCTGGATAGTCTCTGAAAGTGAAATAACAAGGGTGGACAGAAAAAAAGGGGGGATGATGATTCTAAAAGCATCTTATTATAGTTTTAATTTATATGGGCTTTGGTGCTAATGATTCATTAGGTTATGCCCTTTAAATGGTCTTGTCTTGAAAATGCCAACATTTTGAAGCAGACTAGAATATATTTCTCAGACATCAGATCTTGCACTTGTTATTAAGATCGGCTTTTATATATTTTTTTTCTTAATTTAAGAACATCTTGTAAATTATACAGGCTGCAGAAATTTTGCAGTTTTGCTTTGTGCCTCTGGACTGACTGGGGGAGGTAGTAACACTCTGAATTAATGTCTGTGTTTCATTACTTGGAGTAATGCTGTGGTGATGAGATATCTGCATGGCTGAAAAAGATGAACCTGCATTCTCATTTCAAGTCTCAGCTACTTAGAGAATACAGAGAAAAGCAGGAAAAGACTAACATATACAGGACTTAGAGGGATATAATATAGGGTCTGACAGGTTACTATTATTTTTGAAGTTCCTGGTGTTTGTATGATAGGATAAGTTAGCATTTTCTTTGTTTCCTTTATGTCAAGTGTTCCAACAGTGTAAAGAAGAGGCTTGCTCCCTTTTCTTACTTTTCATACAGATTTTGTTTTTGGTGATGACCTTTTCCAGCATCCCTGCAGCTTGTGGGAGCTGTGGTCACAGGACACAGCTGCCCTATGCTGAGCACTGCACCAAACCCAGAACAGCTGTGGGGGTGGGAAAAGGGGAGACCTCTGAACATGGTAGTTTAATGTTGAAGCAAGAGGTTTTTTGAGTGTCTTGGGAAGAGCTTAAAAGAAGGAAGGTAATTGGCATAACTTTGTGGGTGTATGTAGAGAACTCTCTCAAAACCTATGTAAAATGGGCCTTTAGAGAAAGTATACACTGTCAGTCTGCAAATGTGACAAATGGCTTATAAACAAGAGCACTGTGACCTGATGGTGAAAGAGAAATCACAGTGTAGGGGGAAAACAAACAGCTCCTGTCTGACACAGCAAAAGCAGGAACCAAAGAGCACAGTGAGAGAAATTACATGGGCCCATCCTAAAACAGCAGAATTCAGATAATGGACTTCACAGCAGTGTTTTGCATGAATATAAAGGGAATAAGTTTGCACAAGGTCAAGGCCAGAGGGAAAGACAGTTGCCATAACTGGGAAGTAATTCACATGGATGTACAGCAAAATGGATCTCAGGTCTGGGAAGGAGTTTGAACATGAGAGTTTAGAGTTCTAAGCCAAAGTGACAACCAAGTTATTGACCTTCTGATACAGCCATAGTCATGTTCACAGTGCTTGGTAGCAAATGGAGGGTGTTGAGTCTGCAGCAGCAGTGATATACTCACAAGAAGGAAACTGGCTCAGATCCTGATTTAGGCAGGAGAGGAGGGGTCTAGAAAACAGAACCAGTGGATTAGTGAATTGGTTGGGTGTCTACATCTCTTAAGAGAAGAGGTTAATCAGAGGGATAATTTGCCTTCACTGGAAGAAAAAAAATCATCTGGCGTGGAAGGTCATCTGTATTGGATATTGTGTGGAGCTGACCCTGAAGAGTCGATACTTTATAAAAAATTTAATACAGGTTTGAATATTTAAAAATAGTCTAGCAAGCCTAGGCTGCTTACTGAGAACATTTGCAGTCCTGATGGTCAGTTTGCTAAATTCTGTAGCAATGACCATAACTTAGCATGTGATCTCTGAATCTGTGCTTCAGGAGTTTGGCTGCCCGCAAAGACCCTTTGTGAAACTGAAAGCTTGAAGTGTATTGATAGAAATGAAGCAAGGTAGAAAGTACAAAAATCTCTTCCCCTTGCTTATTTTTCTTTCTGAGAATGAAGAAATTGGACAGCTCAATGAACAGGAGGGATTAAAGAGGAAAGGATGCATTATTTCAGGTGATAAATGCAAAAGTGCAGTAAAGTCATGATGCTAAATGTCACAACTTTAGTTAAGACACTAACTAAAATTATTGACGGCTAAATCAAACTATACATTCAAGATGAAATAAAAGCTCATCATCATAGAACTTAATCCAAAAATATTTTCCAGAAACATGCTAGGGAGAGTAGGGACTGATTTTTCTCCAATGAATAATTATTTAAATTTATCCTTTCCTTCTGATTATTATTTGTACGTAGTCTAAGTGTATTCATAGCTTCACATAGCTTTCATACATCTCTGTTGCAGCACATGATCTTAGTAAGGATAACCTGTGAACTAATGACTGTGAGTTTGGTTTCAAGTTATTTCTATTTGCTTATGGCACAGGAACGAATTTTTGTCAGACATAAGCTTGTAAGCTTTAGAATTAAATTTGCAGAGAAAATTTTCATGATTAAAAATTCTGATTTTTCTCTGTGCTAATATTTTGTGAGCATTTATCTTTAAAATGTCTTGTTAAAGTCCTTGTAGGAAGAGTTTATAAGGACTGGCTTTGCTGTCAAAGACATGCTAAGGAAGTTCAAACAAAAGTTTCCAAATAGATTTATCCTTTACTTGTTCATCTTCTAACCCTTAGCATGACACTTACAAATCAGAAAGTACACATGAGTTAATGTCTTTTAGTTATCTCTTTGGTAAAATATAATATTAGGGTTGAATGCTAACAACCAATGACTTTTCCTTTTAATCTCTTAATGTATATCATGCAGCCCCTTCACTTTTCCTTCTCCTTTTTCTCTACTGCTTTCCTTCCTTTGTACCCCCAAATCTGTTCTTCCCCCTACTCTGTCTCATCCCTATTTTCAGTGTTATATTAGCAGTGATTAAAAATAGATGCAATAATGCTGGTGAAGACCATGCCTTTTGACTTGCTTTTGCAAATAACTATTCTTCTACGGGTCTAATTAGTTTGCATGTAATTCTATTTATAGAGTAAATTTTGAAACTTCTGCAGTGCTTGGACTTTGGCTCACATACCTTGAGAGGGTGTGTGGGAGACCCAGAAGAGGATGGCCATTTCAGCAGGTGGAACAAAACTGGATAAAGCTAAACACCTAACACTATTCTACTGATTCCAAAGTACAGTAACCACCAAAAATGCTCAGCTCACACTAAAAGCATTATCTGTAGGCTCACACTTGAACATTAAAGAAGAAAAGTTGTTCCGTTGACAATAAGCTCTCTCTCATTACATTAGTGAACCTCTTGCATGGTTTTGTTGGACACTCTGCTATGAGACAGAGGTACTGAATGTTAAATGATGAAGGTGTCTGTTGCCCTGATTTTTAAAAGTGTTAAGTTTTCTTATATAGTTATTTTGAAAGTTTTAAAGTTCTCATAAAACTTCTTTAGCCTTCTGATAATGTTTACATATTTCTATTAAAGTTCTCACACACTGTTCATGTAAATTATGATTGTTTTGCATTCTTTGTAGGAGGAGAGAAGTGATGGAATGTTGGTTTGACCAGTGTGGTTGGAGAGGTGGTAATTCCATCCTCCAATCCATGGTCACCTTTAGAATTCTATAAATACCTGATGTTCAAATAAAACTCTCTTTTTTCTCTTTTGAACTTACCAAACTTCTGTGTACTCATTTTGTGTCCAATAGACATGACAGATGTTTGAGGTAAGATATGGGAGTGGCAATTTGCTACCAGGGGGCTTGAGATACTTGGTATTTTACTATAATAAACACCTACAGTTACTTTACAAACCCAAGAAAATGGTATTTGCATTTATTTTGCACTGCTGGAGTTGTATTATTTGGAACTTTAGATATAATCATTACACCTGCTGTATTTATCTTGCACAATATAGAATTGTGAAGGAACTAAACACAGAAGTAAGGAATAACAGAAGAGTGTTACTAACTCTGCTAGTGCTTATTTAAAGACTGGAGCCCTGTAAAGTGTCAGAGCACCAGTGTGATCATGGAGTTACTGATCCAAGTTGTACTAGGGCTCAGAGGGGAACTTCTCATTAGGAAGTGAATCCTTTGTGATCGTCAAAATGAGGTTTTTCCAAAGCATGGAGCGTTGACCTATAGTCACTGATTGCAGTGGGAATGGAGTCAGGCTGCTTTTGCAGATGGAACCCATCTTTTTAAATGCATTGAACAGTTCAGAATTATTTCCATTCCAGGAGTAGTGAACACTTGCCTTTTCCACTTCCATAATGCCTCTGTCTAATCCAGCACACAAATGAGTCACTGCTAAGCAGTGTTTTCTAACATATGGCCAGTCTCAGGAGGTCACTCAAACATTAGCAATTAGCATGTTTTGTCACAATGCTATTTTCAGAATGTACAGTTTAATTAGAAAAGGTAGCAGTGAAACAGTCAGCTGTTTAAACATCAGAAAGATACCTCAGGATTTAAACTGGCTGAAGTTGATTATGGCATGCATTTTGACAAGTTAGGCTAGGAAACATTTCAGAAGTAGTTAAGTTACTTAGAAATGTAAGTCCCTGTGACTTTGAATTAATTAACTAGAAGGATTTTTAAAAGTTGCCTAGCTACCAATAGTATTATTGCATAACCCAGTATTTGGGTATGTCACTGTAATCTATCATGTATGTTTAACCTGTCTTGTGATATTACTAAAAATTTATATTGCTTTCCTGATCTTTGAGAATTATTTGGTTCTGTGACTCAGCTACCTGATCTGGGAAACAGTGTCTGAGTATGAGAAATCCATAGGTAAATAGACAAATAAGTGCTCTGAGATTTTACTTTTGTTACCAAGAGGAAATGGACTCAGATAAACACAAATGCCTCAACAGTACATAGTTCATGCCTGCATGGGAAGTTCCACTTCATCACATGTGATATATAGCCACAGATTTCTATACATAGACCTGTAAATCTACACATATGTCGGTATTCACAAATACAATTAATGAAACTTCATACACAGAAAAAGAAAAAAAAAGAGGAATTTTAAATGCATATGGTTTTAGTTTTGTTTTTTTTTTGGTGGGGAAAGAGTGTTGGGGAGAGTATTCTCAGAGGACTAGGATTTCTGATATGAAATTTGCCAGCAGTGTAAATAACTATTCCCAGCACAACATTAGACCTAGAATTTAATGTCATAACACAAGAGTGCTTTTTATTTATTTTTTTTTTTTTTGCTCTGTGTGTGTGTTGGACATTTTGTTTTCCCATATCATGAACTTCCCTAAGGCTTGATTGAAATCAGTGAGAGTATGGGATCTTAGTATTTCTGAAAGCTGGGCTCATTTCTTCTCATAAGTTCCTCATTTCAAATACATTTCTTTACAGATGCTTTTTAACAATTGGGGCAGATTAAATGAAGGTTTTTTCAACATGTCTCTGTTAGTGAGTTGTGAACCTTTTGACAAAGGGAACAAAATCTCCTTGATACCTTCCCCATTTGCATTGTCACTTTCTTCCTCACTATGCCTGATTATACAGCCATAAATTGAGTAAAAATTTCCATTTACCTAATTGGGTTATTGAGTGTCAAGCCTGTTTGCTAAAGATTGTAAAAGAGGAGGGTAATATTTGCATTAAAAAAAAATACTGTCTTGCCTTCCCCTTGCTTTTCCCTTCTGCGTTTGACCAGATTCATGAAAGACAGGAGAAGATCCTTCCCATTTTTTTGCCAGCAGTGATAGTTTGGATGCCTTTCAAAGGAGAAATTTTACAAGGTTGTCCCATGTGATGTACAACAGCCTATTGCTGGAACAAGAGTGTGGTGGAGGTGAAGGATTATTTTTCAGGGGGTGGGGGACTGCTGCTGCCTGAATTTCTCTGGGTATCCCATTAAGGACAAGACAAAATCACCTTCCCCTGACAAGACATTCTCTATTATTTGCATATCTTAAACTGAACCAGCAGACCAGCATGAATAACAGTAACAGAAATTAATAAAGGTGTGTTCTGGATGTCACCTCCCACATTCTTAGATTTTGCTGCTTCCTCCCCAGTACCAGGACCCACATTCTCCAGCAGAGCTCAGCTGTGTCCCTGCAGTAAGGCTGGAGCCGGGAAACACTGATCTGCACACGTGTTTTGTTTTAATAGATGTACCTTTTGGCCCGCAAGATTTTATAGAAATGCATATCTGTATTTTTATAGCAGCCACATGACCTTTGAGATAAAAAGAGGTCTTTTCTTTTAACTCCCCAGTTCACAAGTGCTCTGATAGCTCCTTAGATAAAGCAGTGATGACCATGCTGTAAATGCTGAGAGAGTTGCTGTAGGTAGAGAGAGAGAGTGAACTTTAAATTTCATCTCCTATCTGTCATCTTACCCTACGCTGGTAAGAGAATGAAATATTTAATATCACACTGTAATTATTTTTAAAATTCCTCAGCTAAGCCTGTTTTGCTATTATATTGTGATTTTTAAAATTCATTGTGAAAATACCTCCATTTACACATTTACCTATTATCAAGCACCTCCATGTCAACTAGATCATGGCACTGAGTGCCATGTGCAGTTGTGGCTTGTACAATATTTTGTCTTTAGGCTCCTGGGGGTGACTGTGTCATCCAGCATCTGACTGCACCCACATTTTTGGTGCAGAGATGCAGAAATTTCACAGTAGTTTTAGCCTTAGTCCCTCCATATCCCATCCAGTCTAGTCTCAAATCTTCTAGCTCAATATCTGGTTCCTTCCTAGAGGACTTGCCTTGCTCTTGGCCCTTTCCAAGGGCATTTTAAGGTCACCACATTCACTCAGTGTTTTATCACAATGACACTGACTCTTTCCTACAGCCCCTCATTACACAGTGTGCTTAGCCTTGAATTCCACACATCCTCCTCCCCACCCCAGTTTAAAGCTAAGGAGAACATTGTCTCTGGAATATTATTTCTTTTGTCTTTGCAATGTAATTTATGACATTTGTCCACTGTCCAAGATAGCACAGTAAAGAAATTTTCCCAAAAATCTAATATGAACCTGCACTCTTTCAGTTTGAAGCCATTCTCCCTTGTCCTATCACTACATGATCCTGTAAAAAGACTTTCCCATATTTCTTGTTGGTTCCCTTCAAGCACTGGAAGGCGGCAATTTAGTCAGACCACAGCCTCCTCTTTTCCAGACTGATACACAGACTGTGTATTATTTGTTTAATATAAAGAGCATACAGTATGGCCTGAATAACCTAGGGATTTTTGAACAACTGGAGTGGATTATTATCTAGCTGTGAGATACCTAAAATTGTGCATGTCTTCCTCAAAAGGGCCATGTGCACTTCATTAGCCTAAAACTAAGGACCATGAAATAAAAGTATCTTCTATTGGACTGGATGCAGAAAAACACTTGGACTGTTAAACAATTTGATTAATTATGATCTAAGAATATTCAATTAATATTTTAACCACATTTCAAGGGCTGGAGGGAAATTGTTCTTTTGCACCTTCTTCAGAAGCATCCTTCACACAGTAAAGCAATGTTGACATTGCACATTTGTGTAAGTGTTTCTCAAAATAATTCCTTATAACAGTCTTATAAAGGAAAAAAATGCATGAAAAGTAACATCAAAGTGTTTTTAAATAGAATAAAAGTTTTATTTAAAATATATGCAAACAATAAAGCTGGCAAGAATGGTTCAGCCTTTATGATTTTCTCTAACAGTGATCAGTGAAAGAAAAAGAGCATAGCTCTTAAAAATAATCCTTGGGTTTTTCATGCAGTTTAGAGGGCTTAAAATATATCTTCTATAAAGACTCCATGACAAATCTGATATTACTTGTACATAGAGACAGTAAGCCAAAATCAGCTTATATTAAGGTGAAAATGTGGACATTGACTTCAAATTGGGCTTTTCTTGATGGTCTTTATTGGGACTTGAGTGAGCTGCTGCTCCAGGAGAGGCATCATTGGCTCTTTTTAATGGGGCCCCATTCCCAGATGTGCAGGGAAAGCTATTCCATTCAGAGCAGGAGTTTAGTATTTCAAAATCTGACTTTTCTATTGAGTATGTTTAAATCTTTCATGGTAAGCTATGAAAGGGAGCAGAAGGCCAGTGATGTGTCAGCCAGCCACTCTGGTCCCTCCAGGTTAGACTGATGGAACCTGGAACAGCCACCTGGGTGAATTTTTATAGCCAGCAATTTTTATGGGCACTTTTTCACAGCTGAAAAAGTTTGGTCAAAATTACTGCAGTATGTGGCAGACAGTAAAAGCTAATGTGCATTCAAAATTCTAGTTAGGCCAGTCCGTGGAGAGACAGTCCACACCATTCATGTGCTGTGGAAATACTGTGCATGTGGGAAGTGGGAGCTGGGATGCTTTTCCTAGGAAGTATCAGGGTTTCCTCTGCTTTAGAGACTGCTGGTGGATCAGTAGGACACATTCCAATATGACCTTTCTTATATTTTTCTGAAACAAATATAATTTGCAGTAGATGGTGTGGTGTGCCAGTGTGAATGTGTGTAGGGCATGGAGAGCAGGAATATTAAACAATTAAACCACCTGATTTACACACGTTTTGAATGAACAACTCTTAGATTAAAATAATGATTCACTCCTACTCCCTTATATTCAGCTGAAAAACATACACAAAAAATTCGAGTTAAGAGTGAAAAACTGGAAAAAATACAAGTACTGACAAACCCCCAAGTTGTTTCACAAAACAACTATCATGGACTATAAAGGATATTGGTTCACTGGTGTTTGTGGCCATGTTCTTACCAGCATTTACTTGACCATATTTTATCATCGATCATAGCAGTTTTTAGGTTGCTAGGGCTTTTCAAACTTCTTTTTGTAATTGCTTCAGACACAGGCTGAGATACTTTGTCTTGGAGAGAAAAGTAGTCAGGTGTGATGTTCTGAGTGAACAGAATTCTGCATGATATTCACTTTATTTTGTTTTATTTACTTTTTTTTGGGACACATTCAGACCCAGTGAGCTATAAAAGAACAGGGTGAGTTAAAATGACAAAATTCCAGTGGGTCACAATGTAAATGAGTTAACAGGCCCTTGCTGTAGACATGTAGACTCTTTCACATGTGCTTTCCTAACCCAGGAAAAGGATTCTGACTTCCCTTGCCTTCTCTCCTTTTTCCCTGTGTGAAACAGCAGCATAATGCATGTTTTCTGAGGTTGGAGTGGTCACTTTTAATTTGCTTTAAGGCTTAGCTTTCAACACCCAGGGATGTGTCACAGGTAGTGGTACGCTCTTGCCATAAAGTACAGAGAGATTTTGTTGAGATCAGATGGGAATGGCAATGATAACAAATAAAAATCTAAATTAAGGGAGAGAGAGTAAATAAATTTTTAATCATACAAAATTTAATACTTATGTTAAGGAAAAGAATATTAAAAGTCATTTTATAGAGAGTGAATTTATATTGGAGCTGATTTTAAAGTTATGCAGCTTTGAGTGATATGATAATCATGTATTTTTCTCCCCCCTCAGCTGTACTAGGGGATTGAAATTTATATACTCAATAACTAGAAAAGAATCATAAAGGATCAGGCTGGAGGAATCTGTCTCACTCCATTTTTTCCTGTCACTCCCATAGCGATTTTAATATTTTTCTTATATCTCTGCTTATTTTCAGTGCCAAACATTGTTTTCAAATACAGTTGGCTTGAAAATGAGCACTTGAAGCTGCAAGCTTGTTGGCAAACTACCATGATTTTCAGGTAGTACAATGAAATCTTTAGCTATAAAAAATATAAAATAAAAATAGGATGTCAGAGTCTTCTGCCAGCTGTAAATGCAACTAAATAGTCTTATTGTGTGCTTCAATATTTTTAACTATTTTAAGCATTTGACTCTTGCTTTTTTTCTTTTTTTTTTTTTTTTTTTTTGTCTTGGTGCTAAGGGAAAATGGATTTGCAAAAGCTAACATAACAGCACATTTATTTCTTTCACCCTTTTCAAATAGGAATTAAAGACAGGATAGTCTACTGAATAGACTGCCAGACTGAGAGTCAGAAAATAAGTTTCCTATTCATTGAGAAAGTCTATTTGCTTTCCTTTGCCTCAGTTTCCCATCTGTAAAATGAAGATAATGTAATTTATCATCCTGTGCAACGTGCTTTGTGGTCTAGAGCAGCAAGATAGAGTGAAGTATTATGATGAAATATTTTGGGGAAAATACTGCTGAGTTTTAATGATTTAAGTTCTTCCTTGTTAATTTTTTTTCATACTTAGCTTTTGATGTTTAAACTGTTCTCCAGTTTTCTCTGTGAGCTCTGTTGGAGATGGCTGATGTATTGATCCCCAAACAGAACATTTGGTGGGTTTTATGTAAAAACATTGAAGCCAAATGGCCATGTGGTTTCACCTGGAATTGTCAGTGAACCATTTTCAGCTACCCACAGCAAAGACAGGAAAGTGAAGAGAGGATATATAGTGTTTTCAGAATTAGTTTGGAATAAGCAGAGAGATGTTCTATCTGATTTAAACATGGGAAAACTGAAATATATAATGTCCCTTTCCAGTAAATGTCCTCTATCCTTTTTTTCCCCCAAAAATCTCATGTTTATGGGCATCTCCTCACTATTTTCATGGTCTTCTACTTGATGTGTTATGATAGCATATGTCCAGTATGAGAATTTGCTTGAAAGACAGAGGTTTTTTTCCTTTGATATGGTGATGGACATTTCTAAAGTGTCTGGAAGATTATGAGAGCAAAGGCCAAAAATAAAAAAAGCTCCATGGTATTGCCACACAATAACCACATACAGAGTCTCCATGAAATTTAGCCCAATTTGGTTTCAGATAGCTCCCAATGGCAACTATTTACCTGTGTCTTTATCTATCTCTCATCTTTGTTGTCCGACCTACACATTTAGATGAAAACAGGGGTGAAAGTGAACCTGTGGCTACTTAGGTGAAGCTGGTACAGGTAACCCAGAGGTTAAAGTTGCTTTGTGAAATGACATGGATGGTTTCTGATATCAATTTCAACAACAGATTCATTTTTTCATTGCCAGTGGTTGCTTTTGCTCGTTTTAGTTTACACAAATGACTGTCCTCTCTGGACACCCTCTGGAGTCAAGGAGCCCTGGAGGATGCATGAAAGGGGGAACCCCAAGTTTGGACTCCTGATCTGAGCTAATTTCTGGGTACTGGCTCCAGAGATTTCCTGGGCACCCAGATTTATATAAGGTGATGATCAGTATGGGTAATAATGCTGTGTCTGTTCAGCAGACACAATTCCAATAAAATTTATGTGTATTTTAGGTATAAAAATATATGCTAGAAAATACACAAGCTAATAACAGGTTTACAGTCAACAGCCACTTACCTTATAGGAATTTAGAGCAGAGATGAGGAGACACATAAAATATTCTGACTGAATTTTGTATCTCGAAAGTCTCAGAGGCTTTGAGAAGTAGTAGCTTAGGTTGAAGGACTCACACATTGCAGAACTAGGGGTGCAGAACTAGGTACTGAGAGGTACCTGTTGCTCTGAGGTCTCTAATAGCTGCACCTTTAGCAGTAAAAGAGAATGAAGCTCCTCTTAGGTGGAAGTCTAAGTGGCCTCCTGGCCACTCAGCCTTACCAAGAAGACTAAGACAGAGAGCAGAGAAGTAAAAAAAACAAGGCTATCAATGAAACTATAGAAAGGAGTTACATTTCTTTACCATTGAAGTGTCTAAGCTGAATGAATGAGTCAACTAACTGATCTTAAGGGAAAATCATAATGCTTTCCATACTTCCAATAAAAGCAACATGTTTTTGTATTGTGAGGACTTGCTTAGAGTGGTGTTTGAGGACAAAAGGCTTTAATCTTTTTAGATAAGGGTTTGTCTGGTTTGCCTGTTTTTAAACAAGAAACTTGAATATTTGAAATTAATAAGTTGAAGAAAGGTACAAATCATAAGTCCACTGAAGAGACTGAGAAACAATTTCTGAAAGACAGTTCTGTGTTAGGTCAGTGGCTTGTATGTTTTGATGCCAAGCCTCTCTTGTATTGTATCCCTCTCACCTTTTGACTTCTCCCTGAGCATCTGCTGTTGCATCACCTCTTGGTCACCTAGGCACTACCCAAGAGCTTCCAGGAATCACCGCCTGCTCTCTGGGGTCCCTGCCAACTCCTTCTCTTCCTTTTCCCCAACCCTAGGTTAGATTTACTTTCCCCTGCAGTGTTTTATAGCTCTTTTGCTAAGACAATTGTACAAGCAGAGATGTGGCACAACTTGTTGGCTTGTACTTTGAGCCTGAGATGAGCCTAGACCTCACCTTGCTGGTAACTTCTAATCTAAAGTGCTCTTTAGGTAGTACCTTCAAATGTGAGACACAACAGAAGAGTTGAGAACCTTTGATACAAGGAGTAACAGAAGATTTATTATGCTACAGGCTTGTCTAAAGGCTGGAGGGTTAATAGTACAATTTATTGTACTTTTCAGGAGCTACTGTTTTTCCACATGCATTCAGTTTTGTTCTGCTGAGACACAATTTGTCTTCTCTGTGAGCTGACTGCTTGCTATCAATACCCACTCACCAGGATTTTCATAGGCTAATGCTAAGAGTTTTTTTGTAACATATTTCCTCCTCACTCCTCAAGCTCTGGCCTCTCCCTCAGGAAAGGACGACCCTGAGGTATGAAAAGATCAAGTGCAGAGTAATTAAATTATTTGTTTTCACATCTCCTAACTGTTACACAATCAAATAGTGTATTTTTAGAGGAGAGTTGGTTAATTGCTGTTAACATTATCAGCATTTCAGGATGATTAGGAGGTGGTGATTGAGTAAGTAATAGCAGTAGTAGGATGTAAAAAAGCAGTAGTAGAGGATGCAATCAAAACTCCAAAGAGCTTATAGAGTACAAAAATAGGAAGTGTATTTCACTATTGCCTTGCAGTTTCCCTTTTCAGAGTTAGCACTAGCAGGGAAAAGCCTGGGAGTGGTAACAGTGCTATGGGTTGTATAAACCAGAAAATATTTTTTGCCTCTCCTTTTTGAGAAAGAAGAGGTTTTCCCATGACTGCTTGTGCAGCTGATTGCAAAAGCACTTCCCTCACTGGGAATGAAGTGCTCGCTCTCCACACTGAACTTCATCTCAAGGTTACTGTGAGCTGAGGGTCTGTAGTGATGCAGGAACTCCAAGCAGGTGCAAAGGAGAGCCCCTTCATTGTAAAAACCCAGCTTTTTTTTTAAAGCAGTTAGCCTGTTGTCAGTTACATAATTGTAAATCACAACAAACATAATTCAACTAACCACCATAAAATTGTGATGTGAACACACAATGGTTGCATCCCTTGGGTTTTTGCCTCTAGTTCAGCTGAGTCACTTTCCCACAGTCCCTTTAAGCTTAGCCTAAGTAGCAGCTCTGACCCATTATTTTACAAAGCCTTCCCTTTGTAAGGTTTTACCTACAAATATGTTACTCCTTGAATCTAGAAATCCTCTTGTCTCATCCCTAACAGAGACACAGTCATCACATGTTTCTATACCCATAAGTATAGAGTTAAGGAAAAAAGGGTTCTTGTTTGACATCAAGCAGAATGGACAAGTCCACATCTAACATGATTTAAGCTTCCTGAGCTCAGATACTGTCTAAAACCAGTCCTCAAAGACCTTTTTTTAATTTTCTTCTCCCTCAAGGGCATTGACTACTCCCAGTCAACTCCCTCTGTGTTGGTTGTAGATACAGGTTTTGGAAATCGGGAGTGGGGCTGTGGCCCATTCTCACCCCTGACTGGCTCCAGCTGTGCAGGACAGGTGAGCAGCACTGAAGGGAATGAGCCATGGAGTGCCCAGGGGCACTGACCAACCCCAGAGGGGACAGAGGGCTCACAGGGGCACTGCATCAGCATCAGGGCTGTGAAAGGCTGGGCTGAAGGGCAAGAAGGGCAGATGCTGCAGCCTGCTGAAATAGAATGGTGCTCCTCTGTGTGGGGAGATGCCTGAAGATTTCTGTTGAGGTATGGTGCTACTCTGTTTGGGAAAGTGCTTAAAATCTTCTGAAATTGTATGGTAATACTCTGTGTATTGTGGCTGTCTCAACTGTGACAAGTGCTGCAAGAGTTGGTATTTTATAGTAAGGCTTTTAATAAGAGTGAACCTTTGAAGAAGTTTTGGATGAGCAGAAGTGACTAAGCTGACTGTGAAATACCTCTGTTTGTGCTGTGGTCCCCACATCAGGACAGGGTTTGCAGCTGTAGAGCCCAGAGAAAAAGTGAGAGCAAAGGGAACCAGGACATTTTTTCTCAGCACTGTTCCCGGGATTGGTATAAAAGGCATGAAGAATGCTATGTCCAATGAGATAGAGGAGAAATATCTACAGAAACAGAAATGTGTTACAAGCACCTTTTGTGAAATGGTCCTGGGCTATTTGATCATGTACATTTTAGTTTTATACCTCAACAGACACATGTTGGTATTTGACCTGGACCAAGATGATTTTTTCAAGGAATGTAGTTTTCCTGGTGAATTCTCAGCACCTGAGATTTTTCCTCTGCAATTCTCCTTCCCAGGTACTGACAAAGCATTATTCTTTATCAAATCACAGCTAACACTTCCACAGTGAAAGAAATATAATTGCAAACCAGCTGAAAATTAATGTTATAGTCTTACAATCTATGTCACAATCCTGATGACATTTGTAGTACAATATTATAATGATGTGGGAGAGGGAATAATTTTAATGGTTGACCTTGGCATTCAAATAACATCTAATAGCTGCAGTTTTGCCCAGAAGATATGTGTCAGTGTTCAGTTTCTATATGTGGATTTAGAATGCCTGAATTAAGTGTCTGCACTGAAGATTTGGATTTGTTCATCTGATGGGGAAAATACAATTTGAAAACTTAAGGTAGGAATTTCTGCTCTAGCTGCATTCAGCAATGGAACTGAAAGCTCCCAGCTTGAAAGTGAGAAACTTCCACTCTCTCTAATGTTAAAATTAGAAAGGAGAAGGATTATGAACCCATACTTTTGAATTCAATAAACAGAACAAGGGAAGTCTGTCCTTGCAGAAAATAGAATTGTAAATCAATGAGAGAGTGATTAAGTGCAGAAGAAACAGAGCCCTCGGTAGGGTTTGCACTAACCATGGAAGTTTAGGAGCACACTCTCCCATCTCAAGCACAACTGGGGTTTAGTTAAACATAATCTGGCCTAATGCCATCAATAAAAATGGCAAGTCATGCTCAAAACACTCACAGAGCAGCCAACTTTCATTTTACAGTGGGAAAAGTCAAGGCACAGTAATGGAGAAGTTATTCTCAAGGAACTGCTGTGTCACATAGGTCAGGTAGGTCTTGTTTTTAACTTAGCACATCATGCTGGTCTCTAAATAGGCCAGTGGGATGCCTTAGCACAGTGAATCCTTTCAAGGCCTTAATGAGGTGTAGTCAAAGACCTTGGACAAAACCCAGGGACTCCCAAAGGCAACTCTGCATATGCCAGTCAGACAAAAGGAAGACCTAGCAAACATGCAGCAAGATGGACTGAAATGTCCACACCAAGAACAAAATATCACTCATTCTGAGCTGGTTTTGCTACTTCCATAAAATTTAGACATGTAGCTTCAGCAGAGAACTGTCTGGGACAGGTTGATGAAATGTTCTCTATATTTGATGCATGTTAAAGCCAATGCAATTAGCTTACTCCTGTTTCCAGTGGAATCTTTTGTGGGCAGGGGTAGACCAGAACTAAACTTGCCATAAAAAACCAACATGTTCTCTGCAGTCTAAGAGGTGGCTCTGCAAAGTGTCTGTCTTGGCTGACATCGTAACTGTTGGTATGTTTGTGATTTGGTTTTAATTCTGGGTGCACATCCTATTCTGAAAGGCCACCGTGAGGGAGAGAAATGAGCTCAGGATGTGTAATTTGTGAATACATTTGAGAAGTAAAGGATGCCACTACAATGGAGAGAGAAATGAAGGGTAGAGCAGTGATCATATGAAAGAAAATATCATTCCTTACCCAGACATGATGTCATAGTCTCTCATGATACAGGAAAGAGCTCGGGAAATGCAAAATAACTGTAGCAATGAGGGCTTGAGAATTCCCTAGGGATGGCTGTGAACAGATTTGTGTGATTAGTCATGCTCCACGTTTGGTTCAGTGTCAGGTTTACTTCAAGACTGAGGTCAATAAATGAAAGGCAAGGAACAGAGAGAATGGAGAAGGCAAAGACAGCTGTAAAAGGAGGAGCTTTAGCTGAGAATGGGGAGCTGGTGAAATGCCCATCGGGATAGTGGTGGGAATGGAGCACAAACTACAGCTCTATCACCTGCCCTTTTGGGACACCTAAAGGGTTTGGTTTGTGGGGTTTTTTTTTTTTTTTTAGTTTTTTGGTTTTTTCCTTTTTTTTTTTTTTCTATCTGGTGGGGTGACATCCATCTAATGTTAACCTGGAAATTAAGGCTACACATTTTATCACAGAGTCTTTCTGAAAGTAAGCTACCCTTTCCATCATTGCATAGTCTCTCCCCTTTGAAAGAGAGCACATTAAGAATGCAGAAGAACACAAATGTGTAAGCAAAATATTGACAGGGAATACAGAAACATTTCAGATATTGTCTTCCTCTTTTTCACTGGGAAGCTTTGCTTATTCCTCAATAAATCTCCATTATTACTTTTTTTAAGCTTCATTGCTAACCAATGACAAAAAATTTGTCTTATATGTCCCACCATTACACATTCCATTGACACAGGGAGTGAGTGGCATTATCTGGAAAGGGGAGCTCACCGTCTAGGTGATTTCAGCCAATCGGCGATGATGATATTGTATTACCAGTTTCATAATATAAATGAAAAAGATGGCCTTCATTTTGATGAAAGCTGTAAAGTAGCTATTGTGCTTGTTTTGTATTGCAAGGTCCAAATGTATTATTTATGCAATTTTCCTTTTGAAAGGAAAAACTGAAAGAGACTATTTCATTTTGCAGCATTCAGTCAGAGCTATTGTCTCATGAATGTGAACATTCCTGCATTTTATCAGCTCCCAATGTAGAAGGCAACTCGCAGATCACACATAGAAAGGATTTTTCAAAGTTTGAAAACTGCTTTTTAAAAAAGCTAGACCCTAATGACTCGAGATATTATTTGTGCGTGCCTGTAGGCTGAATCAACACTTGGCCTATCAGAATGTACACAGAGCAGCGTCTCTTTCAAGGTCTTAAACAGCTTTGATTGAATCTTCTTGCACCTTAAATTGATAATGCAAGCAGCCTGTAATACACAATATTCATAACAATGGAATACATCTTCATTTGTAACTACACACTTTTGTGCCAAGTTAGCACATATTCAGGCATCTCTGAGCCACTTATCGACGTGACAGCAGCCTGGTGTTGTTGCTCTGCTGTAATAAATATTGCCACTGTTCTGGAGGTGGGGAAACTGAGGAAGGTGCACGTTAAGAGATTTGCTTGGGGTGGTAAGGCCAGCGCTGATAGTGTGGAAAAGGTTGTTGGCATCAGCCCATTAGGCAGTCTGTGACACACAGAGTCACTCCCTTGGACCTGGTGATACTCATGTCTATGGAGAAAACACTCATCGTAGAGAGATGTTGAGATTTTTGCTTGTCCTTGACACCAGTAGAAATTAGATGTTTGCCCTTGAACACCCATACAAAGAGGTTGGTTACTCTTTGGTAGAGACACATTAAAGCTTAAATTGATATTCAACCTCTTCCCCTATGTACCTAATTAAAGGCTCACTTCTGAGATACATCTTTTCTTGCATTTTATTTTTTTCCTAAAAAACTACTTTTAGTGCAATGCTTCTGAAACTTGCCGTTAAAAAATACCTCAGTTTTGTCATTAAAACATCAAATTTTTTTGGACCCAGTATATTTCTCACTGTTTATTCTTGTTTTCTGGGATAGTGGCCAAATGCATATATACAACAAATATATTTAAATGTTAGTTTACCTGTTGCCCTGTCATGAAATAATGAATTAGTGGAACCATTCATCTCTCCAGTGAGGTCACACAATTTCTGATAGGGGCTCACAGTGGATAATATTCCTGAGGGTTAAATAAAGGTGATTACATTTTAAAAAACAAATCAGAAATTAGGTTTACATTTATTCCATATACTCATAGATCTTATCTTTGAGTTGACCTAATTGCAGCCTTGCAGTACCTGAAGGGAGCCTACAAGAAAGATGCAGAGAGACTATTTACAAAGTCGTGTAGTGGCAGGACAAGGGGGAATGACTTCAAACTGAAAGAGGGCAGATTTAGACTGGATATTAGGAAGAAATTCATTACAGTGAGGGTGGTGAGGGCCTGGCACAGGTTGCCCAGAGAAGCTGTGGCTGTCCCATCCCTGGAAGTGCTCAAGGCCAGGTTGGATGGAGTTTTGAGCGGAAAATGTCCCTGCCCATGGCAGGGGATTGGAGCAAGATATTATTTAAGGTCCTTTCTAACACAAATCCTTCTGTGATTCTCCAATTCTGTGTTACTCCTCAGCACTAGTGGAACAATTAAATTATTTCTGAGGATGTTCCTGGACAAGTCCATGAATATAACCAAAACCAAATGGTAAATTTTTATTGCAGCTGGATATACAGCTACTACAGTTTAGAACAGAAGTCCCTGTATCTATTCATGTTAGGAGACACCATCAGTAGCAGCACTGCAATCTTTGCCACATTTTCAAATCTCAGCATCCTTTGTTTTCTTCTCTACATTCCCAGACATATTTGGCTTCCCAGGAGTGTAAACTGATATGTTGTATTTAGAAATACTTAAGGGGCTGTAACCATAACATACAATAACAATACTTAACAGATAACATATGCAATAACAAAAATCAAATAAAACAACACTACCCTGAAATATGGGGTTAATTCTGCACAGAGACATGAAAATGAATACTTGTCATGTAATCAAATGGAAAAAAATAATGTAGAAGAAAAAAGCTGGTTCACTGATTGTAGTTGTGCTAATGTCAGATTACAGTTATCTGTCAGCTCTAAGTACTGGCACTCAATACTCCGGATACTTACTTTTCTTAACTGTCTCAATTCGTATTTAAAGCTTGCTTTTGGTGACATTCTTGCCATGGGAATTCACTTGCTCATATATCCTCAAAGTGAACACACAGTGAGTGATAATGCAGGGAATCTGATCTTTTTAGAAGTTCAGATAAATGCATACCTATTCTTTTCTTATTATTCACCTTAATTTATCTATTAGTGACAGCAAAAAGAAATCTGTTTCCATACCTGTGTCTCAAGCAATGATGGGAAATACAGGATGTAGGAACTGGAATTCTCCTGATTGAACAGCCTGTCCTAAATTTCAGTGTGTTTTAATCATATTAGTTGTATTTTTATCTCCTGAATTAAATAAAATCTTTTTCTTTTGTCTCGGGTATTTATTGCCATTTCAGGATTAGTGTGCCACTGAAATGATCACAAGTCTTTTACTCTGGGTGCTGGATAAAAAGATATACTAGAAAATCAAATTGTTGGCATACAGAGTAAATTGCTGTGGACTAGCAATTTAGCAACAGATTTGGGCAACAGGTATTGCTCTCTCGCCAACATTCCTGTCCTTGTCTGAGGCAGATGGCTTCAATTTTATACATAGTTTTTCAGTCTGTAAAGGAGAGATCGTATATTTATTCATCAAAACAAAACAAAATGAACAAAAAGCCCACAGTGCAACTTTCTATGTGCCTGGTCAGTGAATTAGGCTTGGAAGAAAAAATTGTTTTATTTGGGAAATAAGTCTCCATTATGCATTTGAATATGAAAGCTAGAATTGCCTAAAAAATGAGGACATGTTTCTTCTCATAAAATATCTTTTCCTTCATACTGAAAAGTGTAGCAAGGAGCATGGAATTCTTCTTAATCAAACCTTCAGCTGGCAATGGTTTAGTTTAGGATACAGATTAATTTAATACCAAATAGTGAGTGATCAGTGCAAGTTGTCATGCTGCCCCATCTGGGTTCTCTGCCATTTGCCAGTATGGAAAACCTGTCTTCTTTTCCTCCAACATTTTTTTAAAATTCTTCATGTATTTCTTCTGAGCTGCTCAGATTTCCAATTTTTCCCTTCCTCCCCTTCACTTCTCAATCTGCACACCTCTGATAATACATAATAGAATAGGACAGCAAGATGGCAGTATGTTTTTGTCTTTCAGTCTGCAGCTGAAAAGGTGAGTAGGTGTCACACAGCCTGCCAGAGGTGGCTCAGCTCTGTGTGGATGGAAAGCTCCGTAGGGCCAGGGCTGAGGTGGCTGATATTCAGCTGCAGAAACCCAGATATTCAGGATGGGGAATGGTAAAAGTACCTCAATATCTACATTGCAAAAGCCCTTGTAAAAAGGCAATGCCCCAGATGGAACTTGAGGCTCTGGTTTAAGCTATGTTGTTTATGGTGTTGAGGAAGTGTAGGGTCTAGTCTTTCTGCCTTTGATAAGAAAGAAATTCCTTCCACTGGAACTAAATCCTGAAAAAGAACTGCATAATAAATTCTAGGTGGAATGACAGAGACATCTCTTCTTGGGAAGTTAATATATTACTTAAGACCTGGCAACAGCTTAGCTCCAGACACACTGTTGATTCTCTGTAAGGGCAACTCTGACATCCCAGTGAGAAAGTTTACTTCCTTCACACCTGGACTTGTGTGCTATTAAACCATCACAGCAGCTGCTGAATTATTCATCTTTTTCCAGCAGACAAAACTAGTATTCCAACCAACACCCCCCTCGCCCAAGAGGAAAAAGCAGTTTGAAGGAGGGAATGCATTACAAAATCTGCAGTACAAAAGTTTGCATCATTAAGCATTTAGGGTTTACATAGAGAGCAGTGGCATGCAACAGCAGGCACATCCCTAAGCGATTTTTCTGCAATCAGAATTTCATTCATTACCCAATTTTCATGCAAGTCCCCTGGCATTTGAAATATGGTTCAAGGTAGGTTTCCCCAAGGGCTCTCCCCCTCCCATAATAACTGATTTGCAGTGTCCAAAGACAGATCTAAATATCTTTTGCTCAAGCTACTTAAGGCCTGCAGAGCAGGATCCTCTGTCATCCTCATCACATCTCACACCTACAGAACAGATAATAGATTATTATCTGGTCTCCAACATTTCATCAGTGTCTCCAGCTAAGGCACCTTGAGTTATTTTATCTGGGGGCAGCAGTGAAAGAAAGAGAGGGGGTGAATGAAAATGTATTTGCACTCTACAGGAGAATGAAGGTGTGGATGGCAAAGAGAAGGAAAGGGGAAATGAGAGGTGCTTTCTTTTGGTATTACAGGAAAAGGAACAGAGCTAGTCCTGGCAAAGTTCTCTGCTCTGATTATGTATCCACTTTTATTCAATCACTGAATTGCTCTATGTCTGACACTTGGTCAATAGTGCAATCTACCACTGATCAGAATAAAACAGCCATCCTAGAGTACCTTGGAATTTCATTAGTTTCTTTTCAATGTTGTCTTTATAACTAGGTGATAACTTGGAAACACAAACTTACTGCATGGTTCCATACTTTTTCACATAAAGAGCCTGAGACTCTAAACAGTGATGTATATATTTTTTTAAATCAGGAACGCTTCTCTTAAACAATTTCCTTTTCACAAAAAAAAAAAAAAAAAAAAAAAATCCTCAATATAATCAAAGCCACAGACGGATTCCTCATCTCAAAATTATATCTGTTCTTCCCAGGTTAGAAATTTTGGAGTCTATGTTTTGGTTATCCCCTAGATGACCTCCTAGTCTAAATCCATTTTCAAAAGCTTTGTTAAAAAAACCTCCATTATTAATAATTCTTACTCGGCTATTCCTGTAAATGTGTCAGTTAACATAAATTCCTTCCATTAATTTATAAAACAAACTGGCTATAATTTTTAGTCTTCTCTTTCAGTATCAATTTCATAATTTTGAAGTAAATGGAAACAAAACAGGAGACTGACTACTGCATAGGTTCATGGGAATCGGACACTGTAGATGTTTATCACTGGTGGCAATACAGGCACTTTGAAACTTGCTCTTTAAGCAAGGAACTTTAAAGCAAGGCTTTAAAGGACAGTGGACTCCACATTTTTACTCTTGTGGAACATTTGGTAGCAGATTTGTTCTGCTCTCGTCTACTGGCACTTCCTATAGAACTGAGATTAAAAAGACAGTGGTTGTGTTACCTGGTGATGATGATTGTGAAAAGCTGCTCTCTGTTCCCAGGATAATTGAACTAGAATGTGCAATTAATTATTTTACTTAGTAGCTTTTTTGCTGTTGTTTTTTCATGGTTACTTTCTTTTTCTGGCACCCTTTTAGCTCCATGTCTGACCTGGGTTGCAACATGCTCTGCAGGATTCATACTGAGTCCCTGCTGACAGCCTCCAACTGGAAAGTTTTTCCAAGATAAGGTGAAAACAATCTGCTCTGCCTGGAGGCTGATCCAGGGCAAGGAGTGGCCCTGCTTTGAAAGGTTGCCTGAAAGGGCATGTTTGCACCCAACTCTGAGATCGAATCCAAAGTAAACCTGATTTCTCTCTAGGAAAAGGCTGAAGCAATCCTGTCAAGCCCTCTCTAGTTTAATGTAATCTGTAAGCATCTTTTCTAAAGTGAGCCTGTCTACTGAACCCCTCTTCTATCTCAGCTGTCCCCTAGGACAAAAACAAGGGTCACCTTTGGCTCAGTCTATTCTACAGGCTGAGCCAAGAGATTTGACTAAAAAATAACATGAAAGGATCATTCAGCAATCCCCTCAAATAATAATTTCCTTTTGCTGTCACCCTCAACCTATTGTGACATGAATCTATGCACTGTGTAACCTATTCAGTCCATATTCTGCATTTTTCTTCTAAAGCATAATTTCATCCTTAATTTTTTGAGCATTGTTCACTCATCTGTTTTGTTTCCTGTTCAACAGCCCCTGTTTCACATAATTCTATTTCTCTATTGTCTTAGAATTCCTACTTAGCCTGTGATGTTTTCATAGCCTGCAATTTCCTTAGCTTCTCTCGTTGTTCTTGTCTTACCTTTCTCCTAGTCTTCTTCATGGTCCAGAGGAGCTTTTATCTCTCCAGTTTTTGTCTGTAGAATAAATATCTTATGAAGTCTTTTCTAGTTTCTTTCTCATTTGCTCTTTTAATCCATTTAGTTGTTTTAGTTTACACCTGCATCAATCTTTCCTCAGTAGCTTCCTTGTCCAGGTGCTTCCTTCCATACACCTGCCTTTTCCAGCTCTGTCGTCTACATTTGGCACATTTTTCTGCATTTCTCTTATAACTCATTAATCTCCAATGCCTTGAAGCTGCACGTTAAATTGTTGTTGAAGGAAAAGACCACTGAAAACGTGGGTGATGATCTGGACATCTTAGTGGCTCATCTTCAAGTGTGACTGAGGCCTAACAAACTGTGGAAGCTGTAGTATTCTTCTGCACCAATGGATGAAGAAGAGTCCAAACATCAAAATGAAAAGAAGTAGGGAGGAAGGGCAGTGACCTTTGAAATCTCTTTTGGGTTGTTTATTTGTTTGGGTGCTTGGTCTTTACTGCTGTCTCATTAAAATACATTGAAATTAAAATACAAAGTATAAAAAGGCACCTAATTAATAGCAAGATCAGACTAATCTCACTCCTTAGGTGAGTTAGCCTAGCATGGTTGTGCTGGAGGAGGCTCTGTGCAGGGTCAGGTGGTTGGTTTTCAGCACAGCTGTTAGGTTGTGTGTGTCAGCTGGAACACCCTCTCTGGTTTGCTCCTTATGTTGTTTACAAAATGCAGCAACAGAGCATCTTCTGTCCTTGCCAGCAGATGCAGTTGTTTAAGCAGATTTTTTTTTTTGGGGGGATGTGAATTCAATAACTGGGATATGGCCTTGATGTGCACAACAACCACCCAGATGTGTAAAAATAAGAAGGAAGCTAACACCAAACCCTTCCCTGAATATGTGGAGGTACCATTATTCTACTCTGTAATCTATCATTGTATTTGTTTTTTTACCATTCAGTAGGACCCAAAAACCTAAGATTTATCATGTACAGCATCTTATCTGATCCTGCTTCTAACCTTCATTTTGTGAAGGGAAAAATTTCAATAAAAGTTGGCATCCCCTTGCATCCTTTTTTTTTTTTTTACAAAATCAATCATAACTTTGATTGAAAAGAATCTTGCATAAGGACTGAAATGTAGATCCTCTGGGTTAAAACAAATTGCATTTCCATGGAGTGGTCATCTGCAGCATTTTTCACCTAAAACTCTTTTAGATATCGGGGTGGTTTTATAAGGAATTCAGGGATGGTGGGAGATTCCTACAAGGGCTGTGCTCCAGAGCAGCAGAAACCACAGACTGTGCACATCAGTTAGTGAGCAAGATGTGGAGCTCAGTGCTAGAGATTCATCCTTTCATGACCTGCTTGAGGAAGCTCAAGATGACAAAACAGCAGAAACCTCTGCCTTTTTTCCTGGTTCCGAGGGTAGTTCAAGTCATCAGTCAGCCCAAGTTTGTAAATGTAAATATACATACGCCTGGGCTCATTTGAGCTCTTTTACAGCTTCACTCTTGAAATCACCTATATTGATTATGTTTTGTTCCTTCTTTAAGAGCAGCTTTGGGCAGCTCTAATGAAGAAAAGATTGTTTTAAACATGAATGCTTACAATGGAATTGGCTATTTTTCTTTTTTGCTATTTTTTTTTCAGTAAACCACTGCATAGCAACACATTTGTGCAGAACTATTACAGGTATTAAATGAAAATAAGTTGATGCTAATAGACAAACCAATTACTATGTTGTCTACAAAACTTAAATATCATCAAGAAACGGAACAGAGAACTGTGTATTTTGCTTTACTATAATTTCTGTGCTAAACTAATGGGTTTTCTTTGCACTGTGAATAACATAGGCTACTATTTGTAAATTTTCCCCCTAGATTGAAATTTTTTTTTTATGTTTAATTTTTTGCTTAATTTTCTTTTTAGAACAAACCTGAATCACCAATATCTACAGTAGGAAACTACTGCAATTTGAAAACTGCTGGTGTTTTCTGCTTATGAAAAATTGTGAGATAATAATATTTCTGTGGGTGAATTTATGGTTATATGCATGGTGAGTATCTTCTGAGAAATTACTTTTGTGTGTTTTCAATAGATTTATTATTATTTTTTTTTTATTATGGTGGCATTTTCCTCTCTTTGTTGCTGGTAGTGATTTCAGAAAAGCAAAATAAAAACAAAAAAATGTGTAAATATTAGCCTTTACTGAAGTTTATAGACTGAATCCAAAGTAAATGCTGGTGTTATAAAAAAAAATAAATATAAGATTTGATCTTTAAAGATAAGGCAGGTGCTTCACCTATAGCTCTTTCAACAGAAGACTGTGATGAGATGATCCATAGCTCTCAACTTATAGTGTGAAGGTGTTATTTGTGGGGAGTAATTTGTAATTTCCCCTGTCTGTTTGGCTACAGGGAGACTACAAGGGAATATCTAATTGCTGATAATGTTGGTTTTTAAGGAGTGGAGTTAGATATGGCTTTAGATTTTTGCTTGTTTTCTCTGTGATCCATCAACCTAATACTATTTACTGCTAATGAAATTTAGCCAAGTTTATGAAGATAAAGAAATGTGTTTCAAATGTTAAGATATGGAAGTCAGTAGTGTCACACAGTGAAAGACATGGAATAAAAACTTGGATTTTTTTTCATAAAGAGTGAAAATACAGGCAAGTGATTGTTCAATACACAGAGCTATGCAACAGCTCAGTCTGCAAAAATTCAAAATATTATTGACTGGAATATAACTCCAGACTTCGGGGCAGGTGTTTAGGCTTTTAACTACCTCAGTAAAAGACAAAATGAATCTTCAATAAAAGAAATTCAGTAGTAACATTACTATCTAGCATAAGAAAATGGATGCTAATATTTCAGCTGTATCATCCCTACTTCAATAGCTAACTGTCCAAAACCCTGTCTGAACAATATCTCAAGGAATAAAACTTCTTAAACACTGTTTTTAGCTCTTTATTCAAGGGATACAAAAATGTCAATGAGTACATGGGCTGTATAACCATCTGCCCTATATTGAAGAATAGGTAATGTGTCATAAGCTGAACCTGTAACCAGACAACAAAAAAAGGGAACCTCCTGCAGTAAATGCACCCTTTCACTGTCTCCTTTTCTGTTGAAATCTGAGAGAGTAACAGCATGTTAAAAAAAAAGTCAGGGTAAAATGTTTTATCAAATACAACAGCTTATGTGGGGCAAGTAATAGAGGAGGAAAATTACATTAAATTGTGACCCTGTTAAAAAGTTTGAAATTTAGCTGAGTATCTTTCCTCTTCTCTATTCCTTGATCTAAGATGCTGTTACAAATTCAGATATATGAACCAAGGCATCAATTTAGTTGCTTTTTTTTTTTTTTTTTTTTCTCTCCCAGCTAATAGATATTAAATTTTGTATTGAGCGTTCAAAGTTATTTCCAGCCAAGAGCCTGGGAGGTCTTTCCACCCTACTGAAGCCAATTGGTTTGAATTGCACAGAAGGTAGGAAATATATAATATTTTCTCCTGCCTTTGTGGGGCTCTCAAACTATTTTACCTCCTTAGACTCAAGAGTAGAAAGTCTGTAAGAAATGAATTATTAATCTTCGATTTGTATCAGCAACAGAATCCCTTTACCAAAGGAGTAGCATTTCTTCCATGCTTTTGGATGTTTTCTTCCTTATATCAAATTCTGACCCTTTGGTAAGGTGTCTTCTTTTGACTCACAGATTTGCTGGCTTTCATAAACACACTGCCTTTACTTTTAATCGGTGCAGGAGTTCAGTCTGAGGAGCTTGGTGGTCAGGTTATAATCAGAACTACATCTAACAGAGTGCTGGCAAAATAAAATAAAGCAAAAAAAAAAAAATCCAGTATGCATAAAAATGTGTCTTCTGGATGAATATGGATGGAGCTGTAGTTTTAAACATGGTCTTCCTGCCCCCCATTTGCACAAATCTCCATGTGGCAGAGAAGCAAGGGGTGAAGGAAGAGGTGGTAGCCAAGTGTTACAAATGCTTTCTGCTTGTTCCAGAGTTGTCACAGCAGCATTGTAGCATACTCCTGATCTGGTTTGTTGGCTGGTATTAAAACCCTGTGTAAAAGTGCTGATGATTTGATATTGAGTCATTAGAGCATGTGAGACAAGCTCTGGGAGTGATGGAGAAGACAAGGGCTCATCAGAAGGACCTTTGAAGTTACCCCAAATAGGAAGAAATTTAGATTATTATTTTTTTAAAATAATATTTTCTTTGCATAATCTATGTCCTGTAATTCAGTCTATATGAGCTGTAGCTTGAAGCTGCATGGGAAAACAGCTTGCTTATAAATAGAAAATTAGATATTCCTATGCCATGTATATCTCAACACCACAGTAATTTCCTGGCATTGATAGTTTATGAACATGTAGACAAAAGTTTCTACCAAACCTGCCACATGTGATGAACAATGTAAATGTTAGTCTAGAAGGTAACTCTGATCTAATGACCATGATCATGAATATGACTCTGAAGTCATGGTAATCTAGTTATTTGCCCTCATATTAATGAATTGAAAATCACACTTTGCATATAGCAAGTACCAGAGCACAGAAAAAATTGCATTTTTGATGGTTCTTGTGGGGAGGAAGAGTATGAACCTAGAGTACTCTAAATTAGAATCTAAAGCAATCTTCTTGATAAATCTTCCCTTACTTGGCTAAGATGAAAGAAGTGGGCTGAGACTTAATGTAAGAAAAATTACAAAGCTGGTGAATAGTGAATATGGTTTGGTCCAGAGGTACAGGCCAGCCTTTTCCAATCCCAGAGAAAGTAAGGATTATTAGACTAGGCACATCCTAAATATCCTTCCCAAGAGAAGTAATAAATATCCTGGGCCTTCTGGTTCCAAATTGATTCAGTGGTAAAAAATGACATAGAGGAGGATGAATTTCAGTGTTGCTGAATTCTTATGGAAGAATCCTGGGGGTTATAGAGGATCATCCTCTCAGACTAGGGGAGCACTGTTTTCCAGATGGAAGTTGCCACAAAACCAATTCTCTTTACATAAAAATTCTCTTCACAGGCCTTGCTTCCTTCATGGAAGAAAGTGCTTTCTTGTCTCTATCCCTGCTTTTCAAACAGCATTGAAGTTTATGCCCATGCACATCTCTACCTCTGAACACAGTAATTATTTTCCCTTGACAAGATGGAGCATACAAACATCCATATTTACCAGACAGATGCCATGTCAAGTGCTTGTTTTTACTGCTGCCATTTGGCTCATCTCTGAGAGTTTCCAAGGTCTTGCTAGGTACTTAAATCCATGCAACCAAAACTCTTGTTTGGTGTATTACCCTTCACATTTACAAAAAATGGCATTAATTCTGACAACTAACACTTGATTATTTTAAATATAAATGTGTGCATTTGATTAATTCACGTGTAAATTGAGTTATCAGAACATGTTTTCTTTTATCTCTGCTATTACCTAAATATACCAAACCTACAAACAAGGCCCAAAGGAATTTTCCTGGCAATCTCTTGTTTTCCACTGTCCTAAAAATATTGGAGTACTGATTTGAGTAAAAACAGATCAGTAAAGCTTCAGTAATCACTATATTTAGTGAGAATATGACCTTTTATTTTCTTTCTTTCCTTCATTCTCTTAGTACAAGTAACTGATCGATTTCTTCCTGAACAGAGGGATTTTTTATCCCAATTTAAAATTAATTAACATAGTGTTTTAAAAGGTCCAACATTTTAAGGTATGTTAATTTCATGTTTACATTTTGCACACATCTGGGTGAGACCACTATAGCTGGCACTGATTACTGCATGTTTTACTCTTCAGCAAAGAGAAAATAAGGAATAGCAGGAATGTAGCCAAATAACATTTAATTGCATGATAAAATTTGCTGGATATTCAGTTTCTGTTCTGAGTGCACCACTGAGTATTGCTACAAAGCGCACTCATACACTACTTTCAAGACTATTATACAAATTTTTAAATGCTACTTTACAAAGCACTTTTAAAAATACTGCTGCTATTGAATCATCTCAATCCTCCTACAGTGAAGAGAAAGAGGAAGTTCATAGAATACAAATGTTACTCTACTGGAAAATATTTTACACCTTCTTTTGTGAATTCTGTCAAACTCCCAGTGCTTTTTTCAGGATTTGTTCTTCCACTCCTGCTCAGCCTGGGTGTTTTCTTCCTGCTGCTTTTCCTCATGTATTAGGGTACAGCCAGAGACAGAGATATGACACATTGCAGATAACATCCTAACATATTAAATAAGGATGTTCAAACATAGTGACAGATCCTGTTGTATGATGATACATCAGGGCAGCTCAAAGATAAGAATTTTAATATATTCTATTATGGAATCACTTAAGCTGACTAAGTGATAGCTGTGGGGGGAATGGAATAGCTTGTAGCTTCTGGAAAGGGTTAAGAGACCAGAAATGGGAAATACCTGGGTGCTACAGGGAGACAGAGGCAGGAGTAAGCAAAATTTAAAAAATCCTCGATCTCTTTAAATAACACATGATACAGCAAATGTAATTTTTTTTTAATGTGGAGGATGAGATGTCCTCAACATATGTGTCCTGCAAAGGCCATCTGTCTGAACTGTCCCCAGCCACAACTTATCTACAGTTTCTCTGAGTATAGGCTATGAACATCTACCACTAGATAATAGAATCTCAGAATAGTTTGGGTCGGGAGGGGCCTTTACAGGTCACCTAGTTTAACCTCCAACTTCATCAAGCAGGGCCATCACCTAGATCAGGTTTCTCAGTGCCCTGTCCCACCTGACCTTGAATGTTTCCAGGGATGGAGCATCCACCATTTCTCTGGGCAACCTGTTCCAGTGCCTCACCACCCTCTTTGTCATATATAGTCTAAATCCACCCTTTTAAAATTTAGAACCATTATCCACTGTCCTATTGCAACAGGCCCTGCTAAGAAGTCTGTCCCCATTTTCCTTAAAAGCCCCCTTTAGGTACTGGGAGGCTGCCCCCAGGTCTCCCCAGAGCTTCTCTTCTGCAGGCTGAACAGCAGCCCCACCTCTCTGAGAGCTGCTCCATCCCTCTGATTAGCTTTGTGGCCTTCTTCTTCGTCTGCTCCAGCACATCTGTCCTACTCTGAGAAGCCCAGGGCTGGATGCAGCACTCCATGTGGGATCTCACCAGAGTGGAGCACAGGGCACAATCAACCCCCTGGGCCTGCTAGCCACCATAGATACTTTGGTGGCCCCAGCCTGCCTCATTCTTCTTAAACCTCTGCATCTCAGTCCTTTTAGTTTCTAAATTTCCTTTAGATTTAGATTAGATTTTTACTGAGAAGGCTATCAGCTACTTTAAAATGTATTCTTTTTTTTTTTTTTTTTTTTTTTGGCTGCAAAGTATTTTTCCATTTGAAGTTAAATTTTAGTCCCAGAGAAAGCATCCACCAGAAGTTTGACTTCCAGGATAAGGAAATATCTTTTGGAATTTGTCATAAGTACAACTTTAAGCATGTGAAGGGTATTCCCTTTCATATTAGGAAAGGCTCTCTTTGCATTTTCCTTCATAACAAAGAACATGCTTTCACCTAGAACTACAAGCCACTTTGCTAAATGAATTTGGATGGTGAAAAGCATTTACTCCCATGATATCTGAAAACAAAAGCAGTATTGTATTTGAATTATGGAAGCTTTTTATAAAGGAAGAGGCTGTTTCATCATTAAGAATACATAACTTTATTCAGAGATATTACATCAGTGTTGAATTTGGCTCTAAGTACAGAAAGCACTATGATAACTGTATTTATATTGGCTTTCATATATACTTAAGTCTGGCAAGTGTATCTTGTGGGCACCTGTTTGATGCAGAGATTTATGAAGAATGCCAACATTTGGTCTTGATATTTAAAAACAATTTGTTAATTGTCAAGAAAAGTAAACTGTTAACATCTTTATTTACTGATGAGACAACACGTCAGTACTGGAACCTATTCAAAATGGACAGCCATTTATTAGTCTCTAAAACATTGAAGTTTTAAAACTGGAGCCTTTTTCTTTTTATGTCTTCTAAGTTTTGATTTTGCTCACAAACAATCCCTAAGTAGATTTTTCATTTTCCCAAAGGGTTGCAAAGCTCCTTTTCTATTGAATGTCATACACAGCTTGTGCCAGAGGGAGATTTTGGACCCCCAAAAATACAAAAGAAACACTTCCTGGTTTACTGTTCCCTTCTATTCACTCCCCTTTCTTTTTTTCCATACCATGTCTTAGTGTGTCCCAAAGCCGTGACTTTCAAAGTTGCAGATTTTACACATGTATGTGTCATAGTGCTGGAATTATTTACAAAGCTAAAATTATAGAACCAGCCCCCTATGCCTGGTAGGACTGTGTCAGCAGGCAGAGAGGATTATCAGAAAAGAGTGTGGTGAAGATGGACTAAACAAAGGGAGGAGCAACCTGGTGGAAGGCACTTCCAAGGAAATCAGTATTTCAGCCCATGCATGAGCGAAGCTTTGAATTGATTCCCTTGAGCACCTGATAACAAGCTGCCCAGAGGTCAGTGTGGTATTGGTGTGCTTTTGGATAAGCAGCTTCATGCTGCTGTAGCTGTTGGGTCTCTGTTTTCCAGTTCAGGAGTTGGAATGGAGATCACACCGTGCGCACAAGATGCAACCACGCCGCTGAGAGCTGTCTCGGCACTGAGTTGCTGTGGTCCCGTTTCTGAAATGAGAGGCTGGCTCTGAAATCCCTTTATTCCTGGATCAGGAATGGTGTGGCCAGCAGGAGCAGGGAGGTCATTCTTCCCCTGTACTCTGCACTGGTGAGGGCACATCTCGAGCGCTATGTCCCGTTCTGGCCCCTCACTTTGGGAAGGATGTTGAGATGCTCAAGCACATCCAGAGGAGACAACAAGGCTAGAGAGGGGCTGGGAACAAAATTCCTGTGAGGAATGACTGAGGGAGCTGCAGATGTTCAGCCTGAAGAAAAGGAGACTCAGGGTGATCTTATTGCTCTCTACAACTCCCTGAGAGGTGGTTGTGGTCAAGTGGGGTTGGTATCTTTCACAGGCAGCACTGACAGAACCAGAGGACACAGCCTCAAGCTGAATCAACGGAAATATAGTTGTATATTAGGAAAATGTTTTTCAGGGAAGGAGTGATAAAGTTCTGGAAATGGCCTGCCCAGGGAGGTGGTGGGGTCACCATCCCTGGATGTGTTTAAAAACAGATTGGATGTGGCACTGGGTGCCATGGTCTAGTTGAGGTGTTGGGGCTGGGTTGGACTCTATGATCCTTGAGGTCTCTTCAAACCTGGTGATTGTATGATTCTGTGAATATTCCAACAGCCCCATTTCTTTCTCCAGCTCAGTCCCTCATGTTCTCCCTCTAAAGTAATTTCTTGTCTCTCCCCCATCTTGTCCTTTTATTGGCAGTGCGTGTTATTTTTGTAATGTCTTCTCACTCCTTCCTTGGATAAAGAATGCCAAAGAAAATTGGTTTCTATTATATACTTTTCATATATTTAATGTGCATTATCAGGAGAAAGGGAGAGAACAAATATGAGCCTCAGGTTTGACTGTGATTTAGATTTGCAGCAAATCCTGCTCAGTTTGCTCCTGTGATC
>NC_140741.1:12430000-12457500 GCF_050655825.1 Lonchura striata | reverse complement strand
GTATAATGTTTTCTGGAAAATGGATACTCTCCTGCAAAGTGTTGGTTTGAAATACAGGAAAGATAATGACCCATGCATATACATGTTGGATAAGTGACTGGGGTTTATAGGATGTGGGTATGAGGCCTTGTGCATTCCTCTCAAATGCTGCTAAAAATGCTGTAGTGTCAATCTCCTTGTTTAAGGACAAAAAGCAGTGTCTGTTTTTCAGTGTCCTCAGAGATGAGTGCGTGTCTTTTACTGTTATTTTCTGGATACAAACAGCTGGAGTGAAATTTCACGTGGAGGTAAATGTAAAGACAGGTATCCCAGACATTTCTGCTTCCAGCCTTGGGGAGGAGAAATAGGTTTTGCCCCTGCTGGAGATTCTCATGTGGGTCTTCCCCATACTTTGGGCAAGAAGAAGCATCAGTCCTTGCAGCCACTCTGCTGTGCTCTGCAGGAGCTGGGACAGTGTGGCTCACACAGGGAAGACGGGCTGGCACAGGGCACAGCTTTGGGGTGGTGGAGGTGGGTGCTGTGAGCGTGACCAGACTTTCTGAAATGTGTAATATTTTACAGAATATGTCCTTAGAGTAAGCAATCCCACAGTGCCTGGGATCCCAAGGAACAGGTTAAGGCCATGGCTACAGGTTTAAGTTCTTTGATGGAAGCTATGGCCTGCTGGATGGCAAGGTATGCAGGTGTGCAGCTTCAAAAAAATCTTATTATGAAGATGAGATGCCATTACATTAGTTATTGTGGCCCAAGACATGTTTCAAGCACCTTCAGATGTTTCAGGCTGCAGCCTGAAAATTAATACCTTAAATAGTGGTATGATAGTAATGTACAATAAATTCAGCTCGTAACCAGCTATGAGGTAGATGGGATAATTGAAGGGTCAAAAAACCCCTAAACTTAGTAATGTGGGATTTACATTAGCTTTTCTTGCAGTTTGGGGCTACTGATTCAAGACATAAGACATCAATTTTAAGGGTATTTCTTCTAAATTATGTTTCATTTCACACCCCAATATGAATTTGCCTTAATTTTCTATTTTTGTTGCTCTGTGGGGAAATGCTTTTGTTTTTGTTGTTCAGTTTAATCAAAATGTTTTCCTGAATATGTGATGTGTCCAAAGTATTTTCATCTATGTTTTGAACAGCACTCAAAAGTTAGTAGGGCACTGTATCCTTTCAGCTCCGTCTTCTACCTCGTTGTAGTTCTCTAAAATCAGTGTGATAATATGACTCTGTTATAGAGCAGTTACTTTACAGTGATCTTAGTCACAGATACAGAGAGTCATTGTCATTTAGGTGAGGGAAGAACTCAGGGGTCCCACCTCCTGCTCCAAGCAGGGTGAGCATGGAATTCAGACCAGTTGCAGCCCTGGGCTTTGTCCAGCTGGTTAAAGTTGAAAACCAAGGTTGAAAAATCAAAGCAACAGTGCTGTGGAAGACAGGAAGCCATTAGTACTGGTAATTGGGGACAAAAATATTTTACATTTTAGTGACTTAGCATGTTTAAGCTTAGCACAGGCTCATTCTCTTATCTCATGATGCTGTGCTAAAATCATCTTGGTGAAGCAGGTGGCCAAGAAGGGTGTCAGCAAAGAAGCAGCTGCACTCTCATCGTTTAGTCTCAGAAGTGCCTTCCACTTCCTTATTAGAGGGGCACACAGGGCAGCGATGCTGTGTTGGAAGGACTCCCCCCAACCCCGGTTTGCTGGGGCCACAGCTTGCCTTTGGAGCTGGAACTTAGCCTGCCCCCTCCCCAACTCCCACACACTCCGGCTCTTCCCTTTCTGTGGCACTGTTTTTCATGTATTGCCCCATTAAAACACTTTTCTTTGTTAGGGAGTTCTCATTCCTCTTTAATTATGTCCTCCAGAGTGGCATTCAAGGATAGGTTATTTTCCTTCTTTGTAGAGGATGTGGAATAATTTTCCCAAGGCAGTTTTAACTTCCCCTTTCCTTTAGTAATCCTAGTGTTTTAAATTACTCCTTTAATCACCGTCTCAAAGTAATCACCATGCAATAACCTGTCCTGTGATTCTGACTCAGGAATAAGAACTTCCCCTTTTCTGTGGCAGAGGAGGTGACTGAGAAATGACCATTTTGTGTTTTGCTTTTAAAACCTTTTATTAATTGTGTCTTTCTTTGTTTCACCTACTTTTTAAGGAGGAGGGATAATGTTTCCCGGATGCTTCAAATTTCCCTACTTGTTTTAGGGTTTTTGATTAACTCCTCAGTTTTAATGATTATCATCCTCTGCAGAATTCGCTTCCATTAAGAACCATCTTTTCCAGATCTGATTAAACTCTCTTTCTTTAGCTCTTGTTGAGCCCTTTGTGATATGTGGAATCCAGCAGGGCTACAATTAACCAGCTCTGCTCCTCAGAGAGTAGTTTGAAACCACCTTTTTAAAAAAACCTATGGAAAAGAATTAAATGTGTGGTCTCCATCTCTGTGAAATGGCAATGCTCATGATAACAGATATCACACTTTTCTAAGAATACGTGGGACAGAGTTTTTGTTTTGCCTACACAACCAGTTCAGCATATTCTTTCCTATGTGGGCTTCAGTTTCATTCTTTTCTCTAACTTTGCTTTCATGGATCCCAAAGAAAGTGAAGTAGTTGATAGGGATGTTCAACATTTGTTGCCGGACTCTAGCTTTTGCACTGCAATGACAAATTACAAGTTTTGGCATGAGATAATTCCAGGACACCTGGTTCAGAAAATTTTAGATACATTGTGATTTCTTTCCTCTTTTTTTCTGCAGATTACACTCACAGTTCATTATTTCAATTTAGTAAATGTTTAGCTTTTTCCATAGGATGGCAGCTTTACATGGAATGTGGATGGTGCTGAAATGAATGGGGAACGTCTCTGTGAATGAGCCATGAAGGCAGAAAGTAAAACTGTAAAACTTGCTTTTGCAGATGACAAGGAATTGTTCCCAGACTATTCCCAGTAAAGAATGTACTGAAGGTAGAATCCACCTTACCTACTGATTGAAACAATGAAATAAAACCATTTGGAAGGACATGGGAATGTGCAGTGGAATAGCTTGTGCTAGCATGGTGTTAATGCTTCTGTCCTCTCTATACTTTTGGTTTCACAAATAAAAAGATGTGGTGGAGGGTAACCTGGGACTTGGCCTCTCTTAAAGTGAGGAAGAACCAGTCCTAGATTAAAAGCTGATTGGTAATTAATGAATCAGTAACAACTACTGGTAAAGTGATTTTTGACACTGAAAGACCTATCAGTAACAACTACTGGTAAAGTGATTTTTGACACTGAAAGACCTATTTCCCAACCAGCTGTTGGTTTTGCCCCAGTTTACTGAGGCAAAACTTACTAAATCCCACTACAAGAAAGCCAAGCAGGCCAAGCCTTTCAAATCAGAGATAGTGTCTGAGAATGTTGGCTGAAGACCTGATCAGACTCAATATACACATGCACAGGAAACAGCTGTGCTGGAGAGCACAGGACAGTCACTCATGCCCAGATTTTCAGAAAAGGGATAGAGTTCACATCATACTAGCCAGTTGTGAAAAATCCCACCCTTAAAAATAGGCAAATAAATAAAAAAAAAGAGCAAAGGAAGATATAGGGTTATATTGCTCACTGGAACTCTTCTAATGCAAAAAAAAAAAAATCTCTACAATAATTTTTTATATATTATACTTTGTGTTTCAGTAATCCAGATATTCAGGGTAGGATCATAGTCTTGTGTGCATAAGCAAAAGCTGGGAGAATGAACCCATTCCAGAAATGAAATTTGGTGGTTAATAGCTTCAAGCTCTGAAATGGGTAACTTTTAGAAGAAGCAGATGGCTAATAATGAGGCAAAATTTATGTGTGATCACATGATTACATTTAACTTTTAGAAAATAGTTTCTTTTGATGTTATTGCATATGTTTTCTATGAAACACTGTCTTGTGGTCACTGTGACTTTGAGCCAATAGAAACTGACACTGCGACCACCCTGTGCTTTCCCTCCCATATCCTCACTCCTGTGCAGTCATTTCTGCACCAACACTTCTGTAGTTTAAGAAGTGAACTGGATCTCAGAAACTGAGATGACTTAAAATAACAGGAGAAAAATATTAACTGAAAATAAGCATTTCTAGTGAGAGTTAAAGCCACGGTTCATCTCCCCTCCCTGGTCCAGTTCAGATAACCCTCTTTGTTTGTAGTTGCCAACACAGTGTGGGGTCAAAGAATTGGTGGGGCAGATGGGACATGGAACCCACAGTTACTTTCTTCTAATGGTACTGTGGGAAGAAGACTCTGGAAGCGGTGACCTAATTAAAATGCTGAGGCTCTGAGCCAAGTTAAATTTCTTGGCAGTATTGGCAGTATATAAGGTTTGGTTTGCTGTTTTTTTTTTTGGGTTTTGTTTTGTTTTGTTTTTTGTTTGTTTGTTTGTTTTTTTGTTTTTGTTTTTGTTTTTTGCTTCCTCTTGTGTTATTTGTCTGGTGTTTATTTTGTTGTTTTGTTTTTATTTTTAATTTTTTTTTAGGTAAATGACTGCCTTGAGAATTTTGGGTTAAAAATTCATCATTGGTTTTCTTCCACTTAAAATATAATCTCCATTCATACCTGTACCTCAAATTTTGAAGCTCCAAAGTAACCCTAAGGTTATGGGTGCATGTCAAAAGTAAGTAACTGAGCAGCAATGAACAGAGAGGGGTCAAGATATCCAAGTTCAGCAGACATGTTGCAGCAGTGACTCAGGAGGACAGCACATTAGTAAATTAGGCTTTTGCCAGATGTAAAAGCTGATCCTTTTTCAATTGGGTATCATCTGAAAGGTCAAGAAGTAATGAAGCATGGGCGCACAGATCCCCTATTGCCATGTGTTGCTACAAACTCTCATCTTGTAAGGCACTGGCAGTTACAAGGCACCAAAGACAATAAACCAGCATCCTGGGGTGTCCTAGTGCAGGTCAGTGCTCAAAAGAGCATTCTGAAAAAAATGACAATGGGTGGAAGAGTAAACAAGGGGCATTTTGTGCTAAATTCCTTAATTTTATGGTTTTAGTGTATTTGTAATTTTCTGATATTTCACATTCCAGGGCTCTCCTGTGATGCAACTGAGAGCTGTTTACTCTTGAATAATTATCAAAAGATCAGAAGCCAAATACTCTTTTGATTTACACCAGAACTTATTAAGCTACCTCTGTTGATTTTTAGCTAATTTGGAGGCACTCCAAGTGCATACTGGTGTAACTGACAGGAGAATTTGGCCCTGTATCTCTACAAGAAATAATTTCCTAGATGGATAGGAGTCCTGGTACCAAGGTAAATGTGACAGAAAATCTGTGATTAGGTTGGATTGACTTCTACACTGGAAACCTTTTTTGTAAATACTATGTATAAATACTAGAAAAATGCTGTTTGTTTTATATATCTGTGGATAAACACAATTTTATTAGAGCTACCAATATGTAATAAGAGAAGTAGCCATTTTAAGGAACAAGTGTCTTATAGCAGCCCCCACAAAATAAGGGAAGGAATAAAACAATCTTAAAATATTGTTGAAAAAGGAGTTCCATGTTACCACTAAAGGTAGACCTGGTTTTCTTTTTCTGAGGACTTTAAACTTCTAGATCTTGGTTCTTCAAAGTGCATCCTCTCTAATATTAAAAAAAAAAAACAGTAAGAATCACACTTTTCCCTTAGGAATGATCCAATATTTCACACCACTTCTTGAATCAGAGGTCAGATTTAGGGCCACCTTTCCTAAGTATTTTAATCAAGGCTTATCATATGTGATCAAGTGAGTCCTTGTCTATGTAGATGCTTGTATTGCATAGTCTAATTGCTGTTTCCTAATTTTGAGACAAAAAAGACAAAAACCAGAAGTGTTTCTTACATGTTTTTAAGCCACCAGTGAGTCAATAAATTATTGCAACCACTCATTATTTTCTGAACTTCTGCTTGCCTCAAAATGGAGAAAAGGATGGGAACAAGCTTAATTGCTTAGACTTGGACACATTAATACGATTCAAATTAATGTTTTCTCTTCCTTATGAATTCAGATTGAATATTCATAAGAGTTTTTCAGGGGCTCTGAACAACTGCTGTACTTCTGTAATTGGTTTTTGGGCTTTTTTGTACAGTAATGTCAGCATTTCTAAGTTCAACAGCCAGTGGTTATTTCTGCTTCTTGATTGTAGATGAATCATACCTTCCAGTTGTGTTGGGATCAGTTCCTCATCTATTGAGATCATTGCAAAGTCCCAAACCTTAGTGAAGCTAGCTTACTTTTCCACAGATGTTGACATATACACCACTTCTTCTGTCTCTTCTTAGTCTCTGCTTTCCTGCTCTCCTGCAAATCAGGTTCCAAGTTCCCATTTGCTACTGAAAGTAATGGAAACTTTCCCTTAGGACCAATACTCCTCCTCATTTTGTCCTTGATGGAAAGTAAACCAAATCCCATCAACACCCTTAGCATGGTGTGCAAGTTACAACCAAGCACAGAAAACTTAATCTGCGTGACCTGGATATTTATGCAATACAGACTTTATCAGTAAAGTATCTCTCTGCTGAAGGCCAGAGCATCTAAAGATTTTTTCTACAACATTAGTTGCCTGCCTGTTAGCTTTTTAATTATGTGGAATGGCCTGTGAAGTGTTCACACCTCTGCCAACAGCAGTTAGGCACTCCAGAGCCCCACTGAAGTCATCGCTGGAAGTCAGGAGCTCCATATGGAGCTTCACTGTCATACAGGATTAGTCAAAAGTTCCTACCTTTACTTTCTACTCTGTTTTCATGCTCTGAGTATTTATTCCACATGAGTTTTACCCCAGTCAGCTGTTTTAGCCCCAACATATTCTCATTCCCCAGCAACACAACCTTAGACCCCACAAGTAACAGTATAAGTCAAAAGTAATGTGATGGCAGACATGAATCATAACATTTGAGACAGCATCTCTGCCTGAATCTGTGATTCATTCTGATTTATTGACAAGAAAACATGGCAAAAACTTTCTGCCGTTTGCATTGGCTCCTTTTATTTTTAAAATCCATTGCTGGTAACTAAGTTGCAGCCTATTTATGATCAGAACTCTACAGTGGTTTACCTGTACTGTCAAGTACCGGTGAAAGCCACTCTTGTGTGCAACAAAAACACTTACTAATCCATACTGTTGCCTTGAGACTGAAGGGTTATTTCAAAATTAACCTTGACTTCAGCACAGGGTCTGTTAAATTGTGTTCAGTTTCTGTGCATATGTTTTAGTGCAGACATCCTAGTGTACGAATAAACTCTGTGTCTGGTAAACTTGGGACCTTCCAAATGCAGTTTGATATTATGCAAGATCTTGTTAACTTTATCTATGTTTCACTGCCTTTTCTGCAGAAAGGAAGAAGGGGAAATTGGATCAAGGTCTTAGTTTACAAGTATTCATCAACAGCGTGGAAAAAAAGAATCAAAGCCACATTAATAAACTAAATATTACCTCCCACTGATCGCTGGCTACCAGGCAGATAGAGTTCTTTCTGATGGACTCCTAAGAGGGTCTTCAATAAAGTAAAATATTGGGCTTGACGTTTCTCCTGCTTGCTGCCAGGAAGGTCTAAATTGAGTCCCAGTTGTTTTTCGGATTAATCCATTTGAGAGTATAGAATCTGGCAAGAGTATTTTACAACTTTTTGAAAATGTGTTTAAGCTTAATGTAGTTTTGGGTATTTCATGTATGTGTGCTTAATTATAAAACACTCATCTCCTATCAAGTACAAGGTATTAGCATGAATGCCTAAAGAGACTTGGTAGAAATAAGCAAGTGCAGCAGCAAAAGCAGTGCTCAGCTTGAACGAGGGACAGAGCCAAAGCATCTGCAGTGCTTTTCTGAAACCTTGCCATGTTTTAAAAGTGATGACTGCTCCTGCAGTACGCCTGTTCCTGGGGGCCTGGTTCTTCTTGTTTACACCAGTTTTAGCTCAGTTGACTTGAGAATTATTATATTCCTGTAAATCAAGAGAAGGAGGAGACTTTGGCTCAGTCTTTGCTGTCAGTTGGAGAAATATAACTCTCCTGTGCGGACTGTAAAGAAATCTGAGCATAGGAAAAAAACAGTTAAAGAGTTTAGAGGCTATCTTCAGTTACAAACCCCTTCTTTTGAAGTTTGGTGAAGGATGTGGCAGTAGCACATGTAAAGGAGTGCTCATCTTTATGAGCAATTAGCTTTTAAGCACTACATGACTGCACTGTGGCTTACAACTGGTATGATCTAGACCTGGCTGTTAGTTTTTCAACCCAATGTTTTTCCTTAAAAAAACCCCTCCACTCCTTAATGAAGCTGAAGTTGCTTTCTCTTGAAAGGCATTGGCTTTGACTGAATTTTTGAAGGGGAGACTTTTTCATGGAGGCTTGAATTTTGAGAGGAAATAAAACCTCATTGCGGAAGGGAAAACCTCCTCCTGGTTGGATGAGCTGCAGGTGGGGGGAAACATGGTGAGAAGAGGGTTTTGTACACTCTCACATGCCAGGTAAAACTGCAAAAAACCACACAAGTGGTCATTCTGATATCCTCTTCCTCCCTGATCTCCTGTTCTCTGTGTTGTCATCCTGAATGGGAGGTGGTAAGGAGTTTTTGCCTTTAACATGTCTAAGACTCACTTTTGGTGAGTCTTAGACATGTTAAAGCTCTCTTTAGCATAAAAATATTCAGAGACAATTCTTAGTGTGCTGTCTATCTCTGTGCTAGAAGCCTGTGGATCACCAAAATGGTCCTGCTTGAGTTCTGATCCTCTGGGTATTCTGGGTCGTTTCAGACACCTACCATCATTCCTCAGGTTATCTGATGCTTCTTCAACTTACACCAGAAAACTGTTCCAGCTTCTCCAACTCTCTTTTCTTTGTTTTTGGGGCTTTCACAAATACCAGTTTTGCTCTATGTATACAGTCTAATATATATACATGCAAATAGGACAAGGTGCATTATATCTATAATTAATATGTAGTTTGTAAAAATCATCTACTACTTCCTGTTCTGAATGAGGATAGACACCAAAGGCCCCAACAAAATGTATCACAGCTCACTACTTGTTCTGGCCATAGTAGCATGTAATTCTTGTAAAGGCAACCAAACAAAATTTGTCAAGGTTACCAAACTTCCTTCTGCTGGAAGCATAGCCAGTCTCTGATGCTGGTACTCTGCCAGTGACATCTGACAGCAGAGTATAACAAATAATCTAATGCTGATCACAAAAAATAGCAGGGAGAGATGGGGTTTATGTAAATTAATTTAGTTTTTAGAATTAATTCTTTGGCATGACTGGCAAGTGAAATCGTAGAGGATTTTTCCTTCTCTGGCTCTCGGATGAGTTTAGCACAGCACAATTGTTAGCCCTATAAAAATTACTCCACTATGGGAGCACACTTACTGCATGATCAATCCTATCACATTGATGCAAATAGAACAAGGTTGAATTGGCACACAGCATGGCAGGGTAGGAACAGCCAAAAAGGAAAATGGTCTGAAATCCCATGGGGAATGACTGTACACATGGCTATACAATAGAGTAAATATCTGCTCAAAGACAATGAGAAGCAGGGTACTCTCTTTTGCTTCCAAAACATAAGAGACATTTCTCACAATTATGACATCAAAAGACCAAATGTGTCCTTGGACATAATGTATTAATTGTGGTTTAGGTTTGAATGATTTGAAAGTGTGATAAGATACCTGAAAATGTTGGATAAGCATATATTGGAAATATTATTTCAATTACACAATAGATTTTCATCAAATGCCTATAAGAATGGTTACTGGAAAATTAGCTACTGGTTATATTTTGAAAACAGAGTTGAGCTTGACATATAAACAGAAATAAATTTTATAATTTTGTGGCTTTTTTGCTGACTCCTCAAGGCATTGCAGATTTTATTTTAATCTGACAGACCTTAATGGCTTTTAGAAAAATGTTTTATGAAGAAAATCTCAAGTCATTGCCCAAGAAAACCAGTCCAAGATTATTCTACCATCTGTGGGCAACTTGGATGCACACAGACATTAATCTATCTACTGGTCATGTCTCGGGTTTACTGACGAAAAAGCTCTTTTATTAAAAATGCCACTTTCTGATCCTTATTGCTCAGGAGGGCTTAAGCCATAATGTGACATCTGTTGGCTCAACCAATTATGTATAAGGCATTTTTGATGCAATGGTTTTGTTAGAACATGCCAAAATCATTGAAACTTTAATTGGAAAAATTTTCACAGGTCCAGATTTTAATTTCCAGCGAGAGTGGGAAGAAGAGGAGAACAGAGTTCATTCATTTCAGAAGAGTCAGTAGTTAAGACATCCATCTGCTGTGAGAAGCCAGATTCATATGCCTGTTCTCCCATTTTCATCTTCGTGTGAGTTGTTAGAATGAAGATTTTAGAGCAGCCTGACCTGGTGAGTAAAACTGATATAGGAATTAAAAAAAAAATGGAAGGAGCTTATTTTGCATTAGACAGCAAATAAAATGGACATGCATGGCAAAATAAGCCTGTTTGACTGCACTTTAAGCAGCCTGGATAAGTCCTGAAATAGGCTGAGGTGAAGTTATTGTGGAGATGGTAGTGCAAGAAGGAAGAAAATATATACTTAATGTAACAGTAGAGAATTGACCTGACAGTCCTACTCTTGAACTATGAATACCACTATAAACACAAGTCAGGGATTCCTTCTGAGCACAGAGTATTCACAAGCAGCTTTTTTAGGTCACAAGCACCTGAAGACCCAAGTTAGAGCCATGAAAGTCAGCACAAGTGTGTCAAGGTTCCCCTAAATGCAGACAAAACAACCTCAAATCAGATAAAATAATCAGGAAAATATTCCTGATGCTATAGAAGATATCTAAAGCACTGAGCTGTGTTTTGGTGCACCTGTACTAGGGTTTTAGCCCTAACCAGGCCAATGGGTAGACATAGAAATCTTAGTCCATACCCCTCATGGTTTCCACTTATGGTGAGGTCTCCAACCATAGAAATTGATTCCCTTCAGATGAAACTAAACTGAGGTATGTTTAGGAGCATGCTTAATGGGCTGTATCTAGGGCCTTGCTTAATGGACATCAACCATAAATAGAAAATCAGAGCGCAGGTTAGGGCTACTTACTACCTATGTTGGCTATAAACCAGAACCAGAGTTTACCAAATGTCAGATTTCATTTATTATTCTATGCTATTCATTAGTTCTGAGTTTTTCAGATGTAGACACAATTTCCTTAATTGAGTACTCATAGATGACCACTTCAAAACCACAGAACTATATTTTTCTAAGCAAAAGTTTATCACACACATTGAAAAGGGTGTTCTAACTTTATAGAAGTGCCTTTTTATACTGCCCCAGAGCCATATTTGCAGTGTTTTTTCCAATGATTTTGGTCTCTGATCCTGAATGCTTTGTATGGACCATGAAAATTAAGGAAGGTGAGCTTCTGGTCTTGTCTCTTGAAGTGTTTGATATACTGCCTTGGACAGAAGATGCATTGAACATACTCCAGGCCAGCAAAGGAGGTTAGAAGCTGGTTACATTCAAAAAGTACAAGCCTGTTACGGAAGGACTGCTTCAAAGCAGAAATTATTAATTCCTTATTTCTTAGACTTTGACAAACACAGAGATTTATTTGGAAAAAAATTAAAATGGAGCTGGTGACGGTGGCCCATCCCTAGGGCCACATGAGAACTGTATTCAGCATAATCATGATATTTCTTTAAAAGTTTCTAAATAGGGTAGTAGCCCAGTTGTCTGAGAAACTAAGGACCTATATATATATATATATATATGAGAATAAGTGAAACATCATAAATAAAAAAATTTTGACAGCATATGTAACATAAATTATACAGAAACAAGATTTGCATGAAACATTTCTAGCAGTATGTATGAATCCAAGGGACGGAAAAGAAGGTGTAGTTAATAATGTTCATTAATTACAAAAGTTTTTTACATCTAAGTTTTCTTGTGTCCTACATTCTAGACAGCTGCCTACTTTGAAGCATAATTTTTATCAGATAGTTCTATGCCTTTTTTGTTATGGTGAATAAACTTGTAGCAACTGTGACGTTCATGTGATTCCTATTCCCATTGGAGGATGAAGTTTCCTTTGGTGAAATGAGATTCTGGCAAAAAAGGCTATTAATAAATGTAACTTCTTATGCGTAGCAAACTATTTTGTGTACTTGCAGCATGGGGAATTCTTCAAATGGTTTTCTTTTATGAATAATTGTAAATTTAATGTTGGCATCAATAACTTCTTTAAATGGCTCATTCTATATCTGAGTTACACACTTCTTAGCAATACAGCTCAGCTTTGATGAATCTTGTGCATAATTTTAGCTTTTACTGTGTGAGTACAAAAGCAAGGAAGACGCTGGAATTGTTCAAATTACCTGGCTCTTAAATGGTTTGAGAGGAAAAAGGAATGCATTATGCTTTGGTCATTGAGATTGTAGAACACAATGGAATCAATATTTTTTGGCTTATTATCCAGTTGCAAAACAGATTCAGAAAAATAAAAAGGCAGCACACCTACTGAAAAAATAGGTTTTCTCAAAAATGATGATATATAGAGAAGCAGGATTTTCCTGAAAGCATCTTCTATAGTCTGTGGGTGACAGCTGTAGACAACTGTAACCAAACAGTTACAAGAAGCTGTGATATTCATTTTAGGGCATCTCTGTTTGCCAGTTGGAGTTCTTTCTGCACAGGATACAGCACAGGGCAAAGGCAGGCACAGCTACAGCTTGAACTGCTCTGCATCTGTGTTTGGAAATATTACCATCAAACAGGAAGCTTCTGTACATGGTGCTGTTCCAACAGTTCAATGTCTGGGAGCAAGTTTTAATGCTTTAAACACCCCTCTCACCCCACTATGGGGAACAGCCTAAAACTCAAGGTTGTTTTGGCTGAAGCCTTTGTCCTGGTTCTTGCAGTGCACACCATCAGGCACCATGGAGTTATACATTTTTCAAAATTTTCATATTTGAAGTATTTCAAAATTTTCATATTTGAAATTTTTCAAATAGTATATTTTTCAAATTTGAAAAATTTTTGATTTTTCAAATACACCTTAACGAAATTCCCCGCCTTCCCTGAGGGTAAATCAGGATTGTTCCAGTCTTTCCCACACATCTCAGAGGCCTGGGATTGTTGAAGCGAGGTCTTATCACTCAAAACCAAGGCATTGAAGACCTCAGCCTTTTCCATAAATGCTGTCACCAGTCTCCTGACTCATTCAGCATTGGGTCCATGTTTTCACTGCTTTTCCTTTCACCTTTAATACACCCATGTTCAGCTCCAGTTAGGCTTTGGCTTTTCCATCCTGGCATACTTGAGTCTCTGCATTCCTTCTGATCTTGCTTTCAGCTCCTCTATTCCTTCTCATATTTGAGTTTTATGAGTTTTACCTTCTTCTCAGCCCATGCAGGCCTCCTGTCACCTTGACTTGATTTTCTTAGCTTTGGGATGGACTGTTTTTGAGCTTGGCAGAAGTGACTCTGCAAAATTACTTAGCTTTCCTGGACCTTTCTTCTTTCATGGACCACATCCCATAGGAGTTCTCCAAGCAGGTCTGTGTCAAGGGCAAAAACAGCTCTTATAAAAACCCAGTGCAGTGATCCTGCTTTTTTGCCTCATTCCCCTTTCAGTATGCTTAGCTCCACCCTCTCATGGTTCCTGCAGTGAAGTCTGCTCCTGACTTTCTCATTCCTGACCAATTTTTCATGTTTGCAAGGATGAGGTCCAGCAGAGCACCTGTCTCAGTGTCTCTTTAATTACCTGTGTAATGACTCAAAGCAGAAAACATTTCACATGTACTTGAATTAAGCCATCCAGTATCTTAGAAAATTCAGTTGTCTCTCACATTCAGATATTTTGCCATAAAGCCATTAGTTATTTTTCAGGCTTTGAAGTCATGAATAGGCCAGGGTGCCCTATTTCACCTCTCAGGACTATGTTTTACTTTTTGGTTGATTTTTAGAAAGCATTATTTGCACATCTTTGTCAAGTTATGTTAATTTTTATTTTGGAGGTGATATGGTTTCTGCAGTTCATAATTGCTGCTATCTTTACTGAGCAGCAAAGCAATGTCAGAAAAGTGCAAAGAGAACAACTACAGAATGAAGTAGATACACCCCTAAAAAGCTTAAAAGATAATAAGGTCTTCTTGAAAATGGCTGGGTTTTTTCCCTTGTCTTGCTTGATCTGCCTCCCTTGACCCAGTATATGGTAGGAAGGCTGGAGTTGCTGGGACCCCAGGGAAGAGTTTAATGAATAAATGTCCTGTGTTCTACATTATATGGATCCTGCCTTAAAAAAAAATAGTTCTTAAAGTTGATGAGCTAAAGATTTGAAGCCTTTCCCTCTGCTCATACATGCCTTGAAAAATAAGATAAAAGACATAATAACCTCCAGCTGAAATTAATAAAACTATCCTCTTGCAGTTTGCATAAAATGTGAGGGCTAGACTTTGAAAAGTTGGAGTCTAAGACATGCTCCAAAACTTAGGCTGAGGTTCTTTAGTTCTGATTTTTTCTCCAAGCAATGAGCTCTCAGCATTTCTTACTAAAGAGGGGAGAAATTTCTGAGGGCTGATATGGCTTGAAAAGTGGGACTTTTTAAAAATGGATTCAACATCTTATTTCAGAAGGAAGTGAAACGGCAATTTAAATATCAGGCCTCAGGTCTATTCCTGCAACAGATCAAGTGGAAGCACATCATTTACATCAGGTCACTCCTAAACTGAGACCTAAGTGCTACAGCTTAGAGGGGGATTAAAGTGGATGGGAGAGGAAGTGAAGGAGGTAAACCTTAAGTGTCCATCTTTTAGTCACCTTTTCCCCTCCTGTGCCACCCAGAAAATCTGCTGTTTGGTTTTTTTTTTTTTACAGTTTATTTAAAAGGTTTGGTTAAATATTTATAAGCGGTCGCACACATTTCCTCTTACTTTTGAGTGAGTGGCAACACAAAAATAAGATTTTGCAACTTTTCTAGTCCCTATACTCTTCACAGGGCCAAAGCCAGCTAAGCACTTAGGAGGAGCAATTCATTCTTAGTGACCTTGATATTTACAAATAGATGGATAAAATCCTAAATATTTTTAGAGTCTCCTAACATTACACTGGAGCAAACCCCCAGAAGTCTTGGTGATGCTTACCAAAGGAGGGCAATAGATAGAGGTGAACCTAACTTTGGACCAGTAGCTTATGGTGTTCTGGGCAAAAAAATAAAGAAATTTTGTGTGAAATTCGGAAAGGCTACCACAGAATGCCAAGGTTCCATATTCCCAGATGCAGAAACACAGGAAGGAAGAAAACCAATACACCTTCAACTCCATACATATAAAGTGAGGGCTGAAATCTTCTCAAACCACTATGGAAGGCTAAAATAGCATTTTTTTTTCAACCAACAACACCCTGGCAGGACTGTGGTTTTGGGGACTGCACAGAATTTGTCCAATGAGATATTTCCTCCCAGTGGTTTATATTGCATGGGATATTTGCTTCTTGGCAGCACTCAAAAATGTGTATGGAGAAGCTAAGCCAGTATAATTCAGTATAATTCAGTTTCAAACAAGAGATAGTTTCTGTCAGACTTGGTCCTGCTCTGATCTTCACCCTTTTTGCCATCCTAGTTCTCAATCAGTGCATGAACTCTGCATTTCTGAACATGGGATTGAACTACATTTTCTATGAAATGCATGTTTAAGATTTTTGGATGTTTAGGAAACATACTTGCCACATTTTTTATGTGGTACTTATGCAGCATATTAGGGAAGACAGGCACCATGCTTTCTTATGGAAAGATTATCTCTTCCTCGATATGTCAGTCCCTTAGCAAACATAAGAAGGATTTTATGGATGTGCACGAAACAAGGCAAAGCTACAACAAATGTGACTTCAGCCACTTCCACTGCCAAAGTCCTAGAAAAATTATTCATTCTCAGATAAATCTTTAATTGGTTCCCCTCTTAATACTATTTCTGGACCCCAGAGTCCTTTCTAAAAAGCCCCTGTGGAATATTTTTCTTCATTTTTAATTAATTATCTGCAATGTAAATTAATGCACAATAGCATTTTTTTAAAGTCAAGAGGAAAGCATTTTCACTGTAAATTAAGATTCCTCCATCAACAATTTTACAGCAGCTAAGCTGCATCTTCCCTCTTCCAAAGCTCCAGACCCTCCTTCGTGGTGCTGCTCTGCAGCAGTAAAGAAAGAAACCACAGCTTCACAATGCTAAACACTCCAGTGGGAAACACAAACACAGTGCATAAACCAAAGCATTCATTCCATGAGATTTTATTAAAAGGTTTCACCTCTAAATTGAGCTGTCATAGGCTGTTGGGAAACTTTTTACCACAGTTTATTTTAACTATGTAAAAAAAAAACATTAAAGGAATGAAAATTCTGCAGTTTTTCATATAAAAGGCATGACCTTTCACACCCTACCAGCAAGCCATAGTGCATTTAATCAAATTGGTTGAAAAGTAAAATCATGCCGAATGTGAGGATTTTTTATATTTTTTTGCTCCCCCCACCATTCTTTGGAATGACCCCAACCTTGTTAACATGCTGCAGATTTCTGTGTATCTCTGCAGCAGGCTCTTTGGAGTTCACTCAGAGAAAACTACAGCACATGATTAAAAGATATCCTCTAGATGAGAAGGACGTTCAGTAATTTATAAATCATTCATTTGTGACATAGCTTTATACAGCTTTTCAAGGAATTGCATTAACTGCTTTTGCAGCTTCCTCAAATGTTGCTTTCAGTAGACAGTGTCATAGGTCATTACCAGTTTTTCCCTTATGTAAGCAATTCCAACTTTCTATTAAAAATACTAATTTCCACCCCACTACAGTATCTTTTGAAGTAGCATGTATATTAAAAAAAAAATTCACAACTTGCTTTGAAATATTAAAGGAATATATTTAAGTGAAGGGCTTTCAGGCAGGTTGTTTTTCTGTATTCCTGATGACAGAAAGATTTTAGCCTACAAAGTCAATAGTAAATTTTATTAAAGTCATTATTTTCCTGTTACAGGCCTTGTGCTTTAAATAAACTATAGCTGACAATGCTGTCTTACATACTGTCATGCTGTAAAACAGCCTTTCTTTATTACCACAGGGACAACTCATTTAGAACTTTGAAAGTGTTTTCACACTGGAGTTGCTCATTTGTGGTGCTGGCCGGTGGCTGTTCTTGACAAATACCTTTTATAGCTGGAACTTTCTCTCTTTTTCTTTTGAAGATACAGGGGAGGAGGGAAAAAAAAAAAAAAAAAAGAAAAGAAAAAAAACTTGCAAACCCAACATTTCCCTGTTAAAGATAAATATTCTTCCTCTACCATTGGAGACATATCTTAATCTCTCCATAATATTTTTTTCATGACAGCTTGAAAATCTTTCCCTAACCCAAATTTTCCTGAATTACTCTTGTGCAAATTGATGGTAGAGCCATGTAAATAAAAAGAGGACATTACTTTTATTTAAATACTGTCATTTACATGTTATTATTTAATTAATATTGCAGTTGGCTGGGGCTGTAGTATGCCAAAAATGTTGTTTTGAGAGGAAAGTCAGCACAAGGAATTTTCATCCTCTCCATCTTGTCCTCAAGCCTCTGTTGTCAGACATTGGGCTCAAGAAGGAACTGGACAAGGAAACTGAAATTGGGCAGGATAGGATTGGGTTTTGGGCTGGTTTGGGCTCACTTTTCTGACTCAGCAGGCAGAGACTCAGGGCTTCTTCTCCCTTCTGCCTCCCAGCTTCACATCCTCTCCCCCAAGTCAAATGTTTTTTTTTTTTAAGGCCTCTCAAGTATAAGAAGGGTAGGTCTGGACTCTTGGCATTGGATGTATCAGCTTGCTCTTTACGGAAAATATCCTTTTTCACCCCATGAGAAGGTATGGTTCTGCCTGCCTAGCTTAGCTCCAGGCCTTCACCACAGAGCCATCCTTCCTGCTCCCAGAACTTTTGTCAGCTGCTGTTATCATGCAAATAGGACTGCAGACAGGCCAATTTTGTAAATTGTCCAGATGAATGAGTTATATGAGCAAATGCTGCTTGAATTACAGATGGACATCTTGATCTCTGTGTTTTGCTGCTCTGAATAGATTTCTATGAATTAAACTATCTTGAGATCTGAAAAATTAATTTTATATCTTTGGACTTGTGATACAACAGTAGTGCTTAAGTCATCCACGTGTAGAGTTGAAAAGACAACAGGAGATGATCTGACATGACTTCAAGAGGGAGAAACATTGCCTAGAACATCACTAGGTGTTTAAACTTGATCCAGCCACATAGCCAAAAGCCTTTTCCTTCCTTCCATCCATCCATCCATCCATCCATCCATCCATCCATCCATCCATCCATCCATCCATCCAAAATCCCCTTTGAAGTAAATTAAGCCATGTTTTTCTTAGTTTCTCTCCCCTGCCTTTTTGAGCTTTGGGGAAGAAGAAAGTGTTACTTTTATGGAGTGACTTTTTATGCATTGGAAATGGGCATTTTACTGTCTGATTTTCAAGATGTCCAAATCTGGGCTCCTCTTACAGAGTTTCTAACAACTCAGTGTTGATAAAATCTCCCCTTTTGCCTTCCTCTCACCACCCCATCCCCAGATTTTCCCTCACCATGTGTCAGCACATATACCCATTGGATCCCTTAAAAAGTACAAAAAAAAAAAAAACAAGCCTAGAAAAAAAAATCCTGATAGCTTTCCACTGAGTTATTAAGCTAAAGTGGATGATGACAGACTCCATCAAGGATGAAAAATGCAATGGAAAGGAGTGGGTGTGTAGGCAAGGGCTGTGAATCAAGGAGAGTGGAGGGCACAGTGGGCTGTGTGGATGTCTCTGGTACCCAGAGACCTGCAGTCTCAGAGCACAGATTTAATGCTGAATTTTATTTGGCATGGCTGCTGTGAGAGCCTTCTCTGGCCATTCCACACTGCTGTGCTCCCAGCTTTTCCTTCAGGGCTGGATCAGTGAATCACATACCTTCACAATGTGTGTTCTGATGGGTTAGTTTTTCCATCAAGCCAGGAACCAACTCAATCCAGAGCCTCCTAGGCACAGGATCAGATGTGAATGAGTCAGGAGTAGCAAGTGGACAGACTGGAACCCTTGGCAGCACTCCACAGGCGACTCAGATTACACATCAAACCAGTTCTTCTCTTTTTTTAATGCTAATTTAGTCTGATCTGCTTATATCTCTGAGTGTGACACTCCACAATGTATCTGCTAGTCTAGCAGAGGTCTTTTCAGCAAAAAGCAGAGACACTTTTCCAGTAAAACTTCCAGGACTGTGCTTTGTCTTTGCTAAAGTAAAGGCACAAGAGTCTTGCCTCAGTACAGAAACATGGTATTCATTCTCAGCTTATAACATTTTAGTCATGTCATTCAGAAGCAGTAACTATCCTGCTTTATTCAGCTAGTCAAATCAATTCTGAATAAAATCCCATCCAGAAAAACCTCAACTGAAATGGTGGAGATCAGAATATATATTTTTCATAGGCTAAAATATTCTGAATCAAAAACACTGAAAGACACCATTGGAAATAGGAAGCTCTTCATGGAACACTCCCAAATGGGCAGAGAGAAGGCTAAATATGCTTTGAGTCCTTTGCTAGGAATATTCTCTTTGGTGTCGTGCACACCACTCTCTTTCTCCCCAAAGAGGCTAATTTAATTGTTCTTTGTACACTTTTAGGAAGGATTTGAAACACAGAGGCTGTAAATTTAACACTTGTCACTTTGGACTTTGTGTAGAACATGCATCTGGTGCACTGCTGACATTCCAAAGCCTGTGATTCTTGACAGAGAATATATATTTTGAAATACCCAACCAGGAGGTTACATTTAAAGTCTGAATCCATGCACTGTAGTCATGATTTATAATAAACATTCTTTCTTTGGGTCACCAATGCTTTAATTTGCTGCCCATTGAATGGACTTGTTTTGAATGAAAGAGTTTAAACACACATCAATGGTTTTTAAGTCTCACTATGTCAGCTGTCTAGAAATAGCAATAAAACTTCAGAAATTATACTCCAAGTCCACAGGTTACAGTGATTTTTGTCCTCCTGGACATCAACAGGTATTTTTCTCCTTCAAGTTGTGGATTTCAATAGATTAAAATGCTCACAAGTATTAGTTATCTGCTGCAGAACCATCTGCCCCACCTGCAGGACTGCCCAAAGACTGTTACCCAGACAAAAGACATACAAAGACCATTTCAAATTCTGGGTTCACTGTTTCTATATATAGCAGTAGATATCCAGCCCACATTTTGCAACTAATTTTTGCTAGATTTCCCTGCCAGAAAATGAGGATTTTTTTTCCTCTTCCCCCCACAGTCATGTCCCTCATGCTTCATGTAGCTAATGTAGATTCTATCAAAAAAGCATGATTTGTGATGTTTGTGTGTTACTGCTTACTTAAAAGTGCTAAAACCACCTTTTCTTATCAACAGGAAACTTTCAAGATATTTAAAAGCTTGCCTTTAAACCTTCTGGCAGCAATAAAGCAAAAATGTCAGGTGGCTGTATGAAAGAAGCAGGATATGTTTATACTATAACTTACCATGGGGAGGGGGGAAATTATACCAGACACAGTGGGCTGGAGTCTCATCTTATTTACAAAGGTGCAAATCCAGACTAATACTCAGTTGACACCAATGCTTTTTAAAAATATCAGACTTTATCACAGTGTGTGAACACAAAAATCAAACTGTGTTTCTTCCACCCAGAGCTGCATAAAATATTTTTGGGGTGAGGGGGGACAAAGGGCTAAATTGCCTGTTTTCTTGTTGAACCAGTAGCTTTTGTTGTACTACTTTGTAGTACTAAAAGGTGTGGTGCCTGTGGGATGGGAAAGCTGAAAAATTCAAGTTAGTTGGGAGAAATAAAAGTTGAATTTTATTTTCAAATAAACAGGAGAAAAAAGTTATAGATGATTTGGTTTTGTTGGTTGTTGTTGTTTCTTTGGTTTTGGTTTTTTTTTTTTTTTTTTGGCTTTCTGGGGTTTTTTCCATCTGTCCAGCCCTAGTCAATCCTCTCAAACCACACACAAGCAGAATCTTCACAAAAGTGAATAAACAGCTATTTTGGTAGGGGAATCCCATGCCTGCAGACTGGAAGCAGCTACCATTATGCAGATCAGACACATTGGTAAGGACAAGATTTAGCTTTTTGGGATGTTTTTTACTTCTGTGAAATCTATGAACCTTTTGAAAATTAGGGAGTTGCTGCTGTTTTCATGTTTTTTCTACATTGTACATCAGTGGAATAAGGATTTTAGAACTTAGGCTTGTTTTGTCTCCAGTTTGGCAGTCTTCGAAGCACAAAGGATGAAATCACCTTAGAAATGACAATATTTGAAAATTGTTTCCTTTATTCTTGTTACTGGCTGTGGAAAAGGAGGAGGTATGACACCTGTTTTGATGCTAAAGACCCCTTCTGTTAGAAAATGATTGTCCTTGGTTAAAATAAAATAAAAGTGCCCCCAATGACTCGAAAGGCAGTAGTTTAACAAGCTGCATTACTTCCACTGTTTTTCTCCCCCTGTCTTTTCCATCTAATAGACTCCTTGGTGCCAGTGACCAGAGTGACACTGGAGGCAGCAGGCAATGACACATTACAGGAATTCCTCTAAATGACTTTTATCCAGTGACTTTGAGTGCAGGTGCGAGCTGAATTGCACGAGGTAGCTGAAACTCCCTCTCTCTGATTTCAGTCTTTCCAGGGGGTCAACTGCTTATGAAGAATATCCATTATTTATATACCTTTCAAGAGAATTACATCAGCAGGAACATATGTATTCATGTAATAAAGCTAGGAAGCACCGTGCAAAGCCACACTGCTTTAAATATGTATGTGAAATACACCGAGTCAAGCTCTGTATTGACTTGCACCTCTCTTACACCACTGTCTCCAGCAGGAGCACTGCCTGTAAGTCAGGAATTTTGGCTCAGGGCATCTCATGTGTGCCTGAGTGCCTGAGTCAGATGCCCCTGTTAAACACACAGCCATGCCCACGCTTCCATTGGATTCCATCTCCCCATCATCTGCTTCAATCCTGGACCTGGTTTAAGATCCTGGGTTCATACAAACCCAGGGCTCTTCCAGGACCTGAGGTGCTGGGATCAAAAGCTCTCTTCCTAGGCCTGGTTTAAGATCCTGGATTCATGCAATTCCAGGGCTCTTCCTGAGCTGAGGTGTTGGGATCAAGAGCTCTGCTCTTGTGAAACGTAAACTATAAGGAATTTAGAGATTTTAGAGGACCTAAGATTTTAGTTAGAAATAAGCCTTACTAGAGTTAATTAAAATAATAATAATAAAAGAGTAGGCCTTGATGAAGTTAGGAGTTAGTAGTTAACTAATAATTGATTGCTTGTCACCACAATGATTAGTTAGCTTGGTTTATAATGAAGGATATAGAAACTGACAAATAGCTTTTAGGAGCATAAGACAATTGTGGGCCTCCTCTGTTCTGAAACCAATTGAAGACAAGGAATGGGAGTTCTACCAAGAGTTCATTTGTCGTATTTGCATTGAAAAGGTAGAAAGGTCAGAACGAGGAAGACTTCATTTGCTTCCTCATTTTGGGACCCCTCCCATGAAAGGGGCCACTGACCCATTTCAAGGGACAAACTAGGCATGCTTAATAGCTTTTGGAGTGATTAGCATACAAAGCGGGAAATGGGATGTACCAAAATGATGAATATGTATTTGTATTTTGTGTATTCAATACTTGTATGGATAAAAAGACTCTGTAATCACCTGGAAGGTGTGGTGTGTATTTGGGAGTGATCCCGCACGCTGCCCGGCATTGAATAAACACACACTTTCTAACTTTAAACTGTTAGAGAGTTTTTGTCCGTCAGAGTTGGATATCGGTAATAGATCAATATCCATATTTTTTTAATAAATCACTTGGTCTTGGTTTAAGATCCTGGATTCACGCAATTCCAGGGCTCTTCCAGGAGCTGAGGTGCTGGGACCAAGAGCTCTCTTTTTAGGCCTGGTTTAAGATCCTGGATTCATGCAATTCCAGGGCTCTTCCTGAGCTGAGGTGTATCCCTGTCAAAGGCTGTGTCCACACATTACAGAGATTTAGTCCCTGCCTGCTGATCAACAAATGCCTTGGCCTTCATTACGGAAATCAAATTTATGTCTCCCCAAGCAGTGGAAACTTAAATGTTGTTTTGTCCTGGCTTCTGGCTCTGAGCTGTGGCATTACTTATCCTGAGCAACTATGTTTTTCTTGGCTAAATTAATCAATTGAGCTTTCAGGGCAGGTCCCTTTCTTTCCTGGAGGAAGAAATTGCATCACATTAGCTACCAGTCAGCTTCAAACCTTTCACTTTGGACTATGCTCAAAGAGAGTTTAGCCAGAGAGAAAACTGGAATCGATACACCAGGCCAGCACAATCTGGATTTCAGGTCAGCATGTGGAGGGAGAAATGGCATTTGTGAGACTGATGGTCAGTGAGCTGCTGTTTCTGGGTAAAGGGCAGACTTTCATCCTCAGTCTCTGGACCTGTCTGCATCAATCGACCCAAGGATGTTAGGACAGTAGTTTGCACCAGGGCTTTGGGGTTTCACCCTAATTGTTATAAGTTTTGTTGAGAGATACATCCAGACCTACAACTTCAGACTTCTTAACTGTGAACTCTTCCAGGGATAAATTTGATTTGTATCCTTTTCACAGTCTAATACAGTCTGGAAAAGAAATAGTTAAAATGTGACTGACAAATGCTAACAGAATGCTGAATATCAAGTGACTGGGAAAAACACAGTTCTAAAAGACACTGATAACATAAATAAGATTGAATGAAAAGACATGTTCCCAAAACAGTCTTTTCTAGGGACTGGATAAAAAGCAACATTTCTGGTAAGTGACAAGTTTTCTTTTAATTTCAGTCTAAGCTGGAAATTCATAACAATTTTTTAACTGTGATCTTGGTACCACAAATACACCTTCTGGCATGCAGGTAAAGCTCTTGCTTTACATTGGACAAACTTTTTTTACACCAGAAAGTCTGCAGCTATCTCCAGCCCACAGCCTGAAGTATTCTCAGTTTCCAGGAGGTGTGATAATGATGAATTTCAGTGAGATGAAAATTGCTCCAATTTAAGGATAGCTCAACCATTTCATATTTGATATAAAATTTTACTATTTTATTTTCTAAAAAGTCAAAAGATTTGGGCTTTGTACATGCAGTGCACGAATAGAAAATCCCTATCAACAACATTAACTGAACTGAAAATCCTTCAGGATATGCTCTCTGAAAATTAAAACAGACATCAAGCTACACATCTACATAAAAGACTTCCACAGCTTTATAAATACAATGCACTCAGAAGCCAAGTTTCCAAAGCGTCAGTAAAAGCATCTAATGTCCAACTCTACAATAACAGTCCTATACATGAAAAAGACAATATTTACTCTGTCTTATGGTATTAACTTGGAGTTTTTATCACACACTTAGAAACCAAGTGATAAGTCCAAGGCCTTTCATCAAAGGTATTTAAAATGAGAATTTCTGGATACCTCCTAAGACCAGATGAAAACCTCTTGGCTGATCTTCACATAAGAGATGGAACCATATTTACATTACTAATTCAGAAACCTACTTCTCTGCTCTTAACTGGTGTCATCCTGCATTTGTCTTTCATCCTGACATGATCTTTTAGCAGCCTTACTATTTTAAACTTCAGATTGATAAAATTACTTGTTTTGCTTCTTCCTTCCAAGTTTTGGTCAGAGTAGACAATGCTGTTGTTTTGCTGTTGTTCCTGTCCTACTGGGCCACGGTTTTCTGACTCAGCCTTCCATCTTTTGACTCAATTTTTCTGACAGAAACCCTGTCTTGCCACCCATCTCCCTCTACTTCCAAGAGGTCTCTCCTGTGCATGGTTTCACTACAGAAATTCCACGCTCACACCCTTTGTTTTCTCCTACCTTCTCTCAGCATTTATAGGAATCTTCTTTGACCTTCTGACCAGCTTGCCAACCCCATGACATATTCAAGGTACCTGTGGTACTCTGTGATACAGTAAAGAGACATCCTTCTGTAGCTCCACGTCTTTCATGTTTCATCTAAACTTGTTCTCAAAATCTCTGCTCCTCCCTCCTGCCTCCAATTCCACCCTTGTTTGGACATAATTTCCCTACCAGCTGTGATGCCAGTCTCAGTTATCAAGGGCTATAAATCCTTTCATGGCTGCTGTATTTCATGTTGTCTGTTCTCAGTGCATACAGATGATGAAGTCATTAGTGTTCACAATATATTAATTAATGTTGATGTAAATTTTTCATCTCAAGTTTCTCTTCTATTGTGGCAACCATAGGAATTATTATCAGAGTTGACTGTTGCCGATGGGCAGCCAATCTGACTATTAATATTTACTAATTTTACACAATTAAACAGCTTATACAAACAACCTGAATATGTGATCTCATGTTCCTGCTGCACACACTTTTCCTTCTAGATTTCCATGACTATAACACAGAATAGAAAGAGAAAAAACAATTTCATATAGTCTCATAACCTATATAAAATAATTTACTGTGCTTTGTCCAGAGGTTGTAAATTCATCAAGATATGTCAGTACGTATTTCACAGCATTTAGCTCAGTGAAGTATCAGTCTTATTTCAACAGCTGATTTATTTAATAATTTGTTTCAACTATTCTAGAGAACCAATGGTAAGATACCAAAGTCTGTCTAATTAACTGATCTAACTTTGTGAACAGCTGAATTCACAGCACCTCTTGTATCATACATGCATGCTCTCATATATGCTGTGTGATGCTGAGAAGTTTTAAGTCATGCAAACATCTAAAAAAATGGGAATATTTTGAGATATGTAAGAGAATTTAAGAGAATATTAATTGATGCCCATAACCTTCTAAGTGACCTGAGATCAAGAAGCCCTCCTATCAAAGCCTTGCAGAGTCCACAGAAGCAGCACGTATCTGTTGTTTATTTGGAACCAGCTGCTACCCTTGAAGGAAGTTCTGTTCCTCTAGTGGAACTACTGGGGGTGGTGGGGGAAACAAGTCAAATGAGGTATTATTGGATTATTCACTCTTCTAGGACAGACCCTGTTTGTATAATCAGAGATATGCCTTAAGTGGTCTTTAAAGAAAGGCAGATTTTGTTTAAAAAACGGGGAAGGAGGAGGCTTCATTAACTAGACTGACAGGCTTCATAGATTTCTCAAGTGTTTAAATTAAGGATTGTGAGTTCTTGAAACTTGACAAGGAAAGTGGGATTGTCACTGTTGGGTGTCTGAACCAAGCGTAAGTGCAGATTAAGCTTTTCCTATCTCTATTATAAACATAATGCTCCTGTTCTCAAAAGTTCAGTGAAATAGTAAAGAGCCTTTTGCTTTCTAGTGTTTGAAAAAAACCCAAACTACATTTTTAAAGTGTCACATAAAATTTTAAAGTACTTAAAGTACTCAGATGCTACTCATTATTATTCTAGTTGTAACTATTTGGCACTTGACACAAATTCCTTAAAGAAATAAATAAAATTTAAATCAATCATATCTGGACACAAATTTTAAGAGCACTCACGATGAGCATGACATACTTGAAAACACATTAAGCCATTTCTGTTGATTTTCCTAGAATTTTTTGTGTTTCTGGGTTCAACCAAAATTGTGTTCATGTTATACTTTTGTGGCAGGTTTTCTGAAAGACCAATTCTGGCACAATTCTTGCAGAATCTCTCTGCTTGTTCTTACAGATGTAAGTGTGGCAAAACAGCATGAACTTAAAAAGTCGTATAAAAGGTGACATTACTTGGATGGAGTTTTTTCAAATGCACTTGGAAAAGCAGATTTTGTTGAATTAGCAAGGATAGGCAACTCCTGAACAAAGCCTGGTCAAAGCTTAACTTTGCCCACAGAAGAGCTGGAAAACAGCTTCCTTTGACTACTCAGTCCTACTCAGGATTCATGGAAACAGATTAATTTTGTGTTCTGTACATTTATTGGCACAGAATTATAAAGTGATGAGGCAGTTCTTACAGAACTGGGATTTCAGGTAGCAACATGGCTGTCAGAGCACATAAAGGTGGTTAAAAGCAAGCGCTGGATCCCTCTCAAATTGACATTGAAATGGTCTTGTTCCTTTATCACACCTAAAAAACAGCATTGGTGATGATACTGCAAATCAAGTACATTAGCTTGTTCCCCCACGTGCCTGGCAGAAACTTTCAAAAGCTGTAATAATTAATTTGATTTTTTCTTCCAATAAATAATTAGGTCCATGCCCATTCTAAGAAAACACAGTTTTTATAACAGTATCCCTGTGTAAATTGACAATAACCCCCAGCCCCACACTGAAATTTTTTTTTACTTGAGGTTATTTCAGTTTTTAAGGGAAAAGGTGTGTATTGCAGATGTTCATGAGTCTGATAACTTCCCTCACAGAACACCTTACTTGCATGCTTTTGTTAGAAATGGCCAAAAGCAAATTAAACTTAAGAAGAC